>NC_047109.1:8507278-8597278 GCF_902500255.1 Thalassophryne amazonica | reverse complement strand
AAACACGTACCATCAACACAGCGTAGACAAAGCAACACGTTACCAAAGAGGCAGTAAATCCTGTCAGGATAAATCAGGACCAGAGAGTTTAACCTCCCACACTGTGTATTCTGTACATCTCACATTCCTGCAGACTGCATCAATGCCTGTGGGTGGAATTTACTCATCGATAGTCAACTGTTAGACAGATCTATGAGAAATACAACTTGTGTTTGTTCCATTTAGTGCACTGGCCTCAGTTTGGGATTGAAGCAGAATGAATCTCTCGAGTCACGACTGGAAATTTAAATAACTCAAAGCTAATATTTAAACTTCCTCCAGGCTGTGTGAATATAACTCGCTCACAGACTTTAAATTAAACCCAAAAGATGTTTATGGTCATGTTTAAAGATGCACAAAGACAAGAAACATTTTTACATGTGAATGACCTTTATTTTAAATAAACTGTCACTCACATGACCTTTAAACAGAGCACTACTAGGCATTGTGACTAGTGGTGGAACAGATCATAGTTAATCAATGTGCCACACTGATCCACCAACCACCACCAATTGCAACGTTTACATAAGTGTGATTGTGGGTCATGCTGACTCGTTTTTAAAGTGATAACTCCATTTATCATGATCCAAGTGGCAGTGCGTGCTCACCGTGCTGTCGTGAGTACAGCCTGTTAGAAACAGTCTTGTGTTCTGCTTGCTATGTGCTCAGCGCACTTCAGGATCCAAGAATACCAACATATTCTCTCAAAAATTATAGGAGGTGAGGACAAAGTGTCCGTCGTCTCTTCCATGTGCAGTCATGAGCCCACTGAATAGAGCATCTTGCTTGAAGCAAGTGCACGGCCAAGCCTGCAGAAAGGATGCACCATGGGAAATAGTAAGTAAGTATTCATTACTTATTTAGGACCGCTGACCTGAATGAATTTAGATCAGAGAGTAGGACTAATAGATTTATCACAAAGGGTTGTAAATAAGTTATCATTACCCTGTCACCAAATAATGGCGACATCCTCACCTTTTGTAAAAAACAAAAATAAAAGAATTTGAAGTCATAAACTTTGATAGGCTTTGCTCCATAAATTTTTTTTTTTTTACTTTTCATGATTGTGACAAAGCCAGTTTTTTAAAATTCAGTGACACTGTTCATATTACTATTTAATACAACAATCTGTAAAACACTGGACAGAGTTTTCTTTTTTTTTTTTACTATTCAGGAACACATGAAAAAGTTCCTATTAAGTTATTTTTTTTAAAAGGAAAGCAAAGTAGTAATATAAGTGCCCTTTTCCTGAGCTGAAAAACATCCAACCCATGGCTTAAAAATCATATCAAATCCGAAGAGAAAGGGTTTTTTGTTTTTTTGTGCATGAGGCACAAGCAATCCACTTTGTCTCTCTTGTTGTAAAATTTCAACAGTAATGGCATTACTTTAATCCTCATACCATTTCACATGACTAGGAGTCACTGTTTCATAGCACATAACCAGTTAACAGTGTAAGTAGTGTCCAGTCACAGTAGCTTAACATTTCTTCGCCCACCATATAAATAAAAATAAACTAAAAGTTTCCAATCAACCCTGAGTGCATTTACAAGGTCAGATCAGGCAGCATTTGGTGATGCAACATGTTACAGCTTCCACCACACCAAGGAACTGGCTTAGGTCTTGTACGGCAAGCTAGATGAAATGCAGGCGTGTCCTTTGCTTTCTGCAGGAAGTGGGATCCTCAGCAATGAAGCAGCCAGGTGCTGGATTTTGCACAGAGAAAAACGCCACATGGCCAAAGTGCCACAGCAATGCAAGTGATAATCCTCATCCAAGTCTCTCTAAATAACCGCTGATTTGACACAAAATCATTCCAGCGGTACACAAGGAGCCTCTGAAGAGGCCTGGTACCACAATCATCCAGTCGCTGTCTTAGATCACTGGTTAGTCATCCATCTCAACCATACAGTAAGACAGGAGGTACCAGAGTTGGACCGTCATTCTCCTGCAAAAATGTCAGCATTGCCAAACACCTCTGTCCAGTGACATCATCATGACTCCATAAGGTGTCACCCCATCCCACCAGCGACATGAAGGTCACTGCAGAGACATCCTTTGGAAAGGGAAAAAATGGACTGAAATGCAACTTAATGCTTGTCATGATAAGATAAATCCCTGCAACATACCCAGAAAGTCCAACAGGTGGCAGATGGGTATATGGCATGTTACATAAAAATAAAAATAAATAAAACAACTTGCAATTTGTATTGTTCAGGTGCATCGAAGTTAACCAATCAGTATTTCCTCATTACATGCCCTTTTCACATGGCGGTCAAAAAGATGAAATTCATTGTCGCTGAGTTATCATGTTTACAAACTAGAGGAGATGGACAAATATTTTGTCCCACTCACTGCATTCTAAAGGATATACACCTAGTTTTTTGCCAAAAAACTATGTTGTAAATAGTTTTTTTTTTTTTGCCGAGACTGAATACTGCAACAAACAAACAACCCCCCCACCACTTGTTTTTGCTCCACCAAACCCACCTTACACGTAGAACCGCAGCACCGTGGACATTTCCACAAAACAGAAAAGCAAAAGCAATAAACGATGAATGATTTATGCAGACTGTTTAACAGCATAAGTTGCATTAAAAATACAAAATTTACACATAACCAATGACTGGGTTTCCTAAACTACCCACACGACTGTCAGAGTATTTACAGCGCTGTGTAAGACTTCCAAAATGTCACGAAGAAACCAGCATAGAAGAACATTGTGTCCAGTTATATAATCTATTCCATTACACAGAAGAAATAATGAAAGATCTGTGTGGTGACCTAAAAGCATTTTCCCAGTTAAAGTAATCTGTGAAAGTACCTCACCGCAAATGTCAGCCATTATGAGTAGAAGGCGTTTTAAAAAGATGCCTTGGGATTTCTGACATTGTTATATGAATAGATTAAAAGTGACACTGTGCTGACCTTTTGGTGCTAAACATCTTGGCAGCGTGGCTTTTCGTCTGCTCAGAAGCTTCGGGAGGTCGGAGTTTGATGTCAACTTCTCAGACCTGCAGGATACACGTGTGCACACACACCCGCACACACAAGAAGAAAAAGAAGAGTGAGGGTTTTTGCATCATCAGTCATGTCACCTTCACGTTCTCTGGAGGGCTTCACCGCACTGACCTCTGTGACCTCCCTGAGCTCGACTCAGAGATTCAAACTGACTGAACACAGCAGGAGGCAATGAACCACATTTAATTCCATCTATGAAACAAAAACAAAACTCAAATGACTATGTCAACTGTTTGTCACTGGTGGAAAATGTATTCAGAGCTTTTAATTAAAATCACAAACATATTCAAGCCTTTGAATAACTAAAATTCTAAATTTTGATCAAACAAATTGTAAAAAAAAAAAAAAAAAAAAAAAAAGAGATCCACACATTTTTCCTGTGTAAGTCACCTGAATGCCAAAGCCCACTAGGGGTCACTAATGTTTAATCGCATTCCACTGAAGAACATAGTCCAAAGTGAGTCCTGCAGCCCATTGGTGCTGGTGCATATTCTTGGTTTCTGTAGCATGAAGTGGATGAGAATCTACAATTCTCCCTGGTCAGGATGCCAGTCCTTCATAGGTTACATTCCCAACCATCCCCAACCCAGATACAGCTGGAAAAATGTCCAAGATAGGGTTGAAGAGGAAGCTTTCAGTTAGCTTGGTTCACAATATTTTTTATTTTTTATTGTTGCAGAAGAGGAAAAACAGTTTCTCTTGTTCAGGCAAAGATGGGCTTTGGGGGGGGGGGATGGCCCAATTGTTTTTAGGTATATATTTAGAATCAAGTGGTTTGAAAATATTTGACAAACACTGATCTAGATGATTACCATCCAGAACCCGGTGCAGTGCCGTGATAATGTAGCTGACATGTGGCATCAGTTTCCAGATATGACCCATTTACTCCTCTTAGTGTATTTAATTACCGAGCGTGACATTTATTGCCTGATTTTACTCCTGTTTTACTTCTTTGCGGCACAGGGGTTGGATCAGTTGATTCCTCGGACTACTATGGGAATGTGGACGCTCCCACCCACCACAGTCGAAACCAATGTGGAATTTTAAGAGCCGATACAGATTATCGACAAGGTTTGGAGGTTGATATGAATATTTGCCTACCGTAAGTACAAGTCGCCTTTTGGCTCAGCTCCCTTTTCATCACAATACGGCAGAGCGAATGCAATACTGCCTCTGCTGCGCGATTCTCCAGCCAATCTCACACTCCATCATCCCCTCACTCATGAACAAGACCCCGAGGTACTTGAACTCCTTCACTTGGGGCAAGGCCATATTCCCTACCCAGAGTAGGCAATCCATCGGTTTCCTGCTGAGAACCATGGTCCCAGATTTAGAGGTGCTGATCCTCATCCCAGCTGCTTCACTCGGCTGCGAACTGCTCCAGTGAGTCTTGGAGGTCACCGGCTGATGAAGCCAACAGGACCACATCATCTACAAACAGTAGTGATGAGACCCTAAGCCCACCAAACCGGAAACCCTCCTCCCCCCGACTACGTCTCGATATCCTGTCCATGAATATCACAAACAGGATTGGTGACAAGGTGCAGCCCTGGCGGAGGCCAACCTCCATCGGAAACAAGCCCAACTTACTGCCGAGCACCCGAACATGACCTTTCAATGTGACCTTCACACAAAAAGTGCAAAGAGCTATAAATAACATTATTATGAAGTTGAACAACGTGTGATGTCTAACAAATCAAGCTGTGCTGTGGAATGGACTTTATTACAAAGCAGAAAGTAAGGATTCATATTTAAAAGAGTGGTATGGGCTAATAGCAAGGGGCCATTTCCTTTCTCACACATCAATGGGCCTATGTGAAGCATAATAAATTAAAGCAATTCAACATTTGCAATGTTTTGTAATATACCGTAAGAGCCACAACCTGAGGCAATTTAACTTAAATATGATGTGTATTTCATATTTCTGTTGTATTTCATGTCATTTTATGTTATTTATTTTATCATAAATAATGTCTAAAAGTTTAAAAAGACAGTATTTGATGTACATAGCATTTGCTCCATTCCTCAAAACTGACAAAATGTAGCTTTAATCCAGTGAGGCAGAGAGGTGTCAAGACAGTTTTTCTGTCATCTTGAGTTTTTGTTTTTCCTTTCAACATTTTTGAGTGGGATTGCATTACTTTTTCTTTTTAACAATATGGACCCATTTTAACACTATAACTGTCTTGTTTGAACAAGAGCTGAACCAGGACTGATTTGACTGTCAAACCTGCTCTTAAAAGGATAAAACCTGGATGCCTGAAAGATTTTATGAATCAGTATTTTTCAACCTTTCCTGTTCACAAATGTGAGGCTGTGTGCTGAAGACAATAGTTCATGATCATTAAGCTGCACCGGCTTTAACTAGCATTTAGCGATAAAGTCTGCTGTTAACACAAATGATCACGCAATCAATGGTAAACAGTTTGTACAGCTTGTAAACCGTTCCATGAAAACTATTAACTTTTGTTTTCATGTGAAAATGAGTGATGTCCCCATCCTGTATTCTCTCCCCTCTCCTTCGTCAGCTTCAAAGAAATACAGACTCTTCTTTTCTTTTCCTGGAGCTTTTTGCAAACACAGAGCCTTTAATCTGAAAAAATAAACCATTGATTTCTGGCTGGCTTTCTCTCAGATGGCGAGAGATGCTGCTTTCAGCTGCATGCTGCAGTGAAGAGGTGGCGTACACAGTGCTCTGGCCTCACGGAACACTAAAGTCGCTGACTGGTGACCTATTTTTTTTAAAAATGTGCGCATAAAAGATGAAATATCACCCCAGGTCAAGAGCACCCTGGAGCAGATTTTCATCTAGGATGTCTCTGTACATTGCTGCATTCATCTTTCCCTCAATCCTGACTAAATCAAATCAATTTTATTTATATAGCGCCAAATCACAACAAACAGTTGCCCCAAGGCGCTTTATATTGTAAGACAAAGCCATACAATAATTAAGGAAAAACCCCAACGGTCAAAACGACCCCCTGTGACCAAGCACTTGGTGACAATGGGAAGGAAAAACTCCCTTTTAACAGGAAGAAACCTCCAGCAGAACCAGGCTCAGGGAGGGGCAGTCTTCTGCTGGGACTGGTTGGGGCTGAGGGAGAGAACCAGGAAAAAGACATGCTGTGGAGGGGAGCAGAGATCGATCACTAATGATTAAATGCAGAGTGGTGCATACAGAGCAAAGAGAGAAAGAAACACTCAGTGCATCATGGGAACCCTCCAGCAGTCTAAGTCTATAGCAGCATAACTAAGGGATGGTTCAGGGTCACCTGATCCAGCCCTAACTATAAGCTTTAGCAAAAAGGAAAGTAATCTTAAAAGTAGAGAGGGTGTCTGTATCCCTGATCTGAACTGGGAGCTGGTTCCAGAGGAGAGGAGCCTGAAAGCTGAAGGCTCTGCCTCCCATTCTACTCTTACAAACCCTAGGAACTACAAGTAAGCCTGCAGTCTGAGAGCGAAGCGCTCTATTGGGGTGATATGGTACTATGAGGTCCCTGATTATTCAAAACCTTATAAGTAAGAAGAAGAATTTTAAATTCTAGAATTAACAGGAAGCCAATGAAGAGAGGCCAATATGGGTGAGATATGCTCTCTCTCCTAGTCCCCGTCAGTACTCTAGCTGCAGCATTTTGAATTAACTGAAGGCTTTTCAGGGAACTTTTAGGACAACCTGATAATGAATTACAATAGTCCAGCCTAGAGGAAATAAATGCATGAATGATTTTTTCAGCATCACTCTGAGACAAGACCTTTCTAATTTTAGAGATATTGCGCAAATGCAAAAAAGCAGTCCTACATATTTGTTTAATATGCGCATTGAAGGACACATCCTGATCAAAAATGACTCCAAGATTTCTCACAGTATTACTAGAGGTCAGGGTAATGCCATCCAGAGTAAGGATCTGGTTAGACACCATGTTTCTAAGATTTGTGGGGCCAAGTACAATAACTTCAGTTTTATCTGAGTTTAAAAGCAGGAAATTAGAGGTCATCCATGTCTTTATGTCTGTAAGACAATCCTGCAGTTTAGCTAATTGGTTCAGATCAGGGAGACACTTAAAACTTTCCTTTTTGCTAAAGCTTATAGTTAGGGCTGGATCAGGTGACCCTGAACCATCCCTTAGTTATGCTGCTATAGACTTAGACTGCTGGGGAGTTCCCATGATGCACTGAGTGTTTCTTTCTCTTTTTGCTCTGTATGCACCACTCTGCATTTAATCATTAGTGATTGATCTCTGCTCTCTTCCACAGCATGTCTTTTTCCTGGTTCTCTCCCTCAGCCCCAACCAGTCCCAGCAGAAGACTGCCCCTCGATGAGCCTGGTTCTGCTGAAGGTTTCTTCCTGTTAAAAGGGAGTTTTTCCTTCCCACTGTCGCCAAGTGCTTGCTCACAGGGGGTCGTTTTGACCGTTGGGGTTTTTCCGTAATTATTGTATGGCTTTGCCTTACAATATAAAGCGCCTTGGGGCAACTGTTTGTTGTGATTTGGCGCTATATAAATAAAATAGATTTGATTTGAGACTACTTTGTTTCTCATGGTCAGAGTCCTTCAAGTGCTTTTTGGCAAACTCCAGGTGGGCTGCCACGCGCCTTTTACTAAGGAGTGGCTTCCATCGGGTCACTGTACCATACTGGCCTGATTGGTGGATTTCAGCAGAGATGTTGTCCTTCTGGAAGGTTCTCCTCTCTCCACATAGGAATGCTGGTGCTCTGACAGAGTGACCATCGGGTTCTTGGTCACCTCCCTGACTAAGGCTCTTCTCACCTGATTGCTCAGTTTAGACGGGCGGCCAGCTCTCGGAAAAGGCCTGGTGGATCTGAACTTCTTCCATTTATGATGATGGGACCTTCAAATCAGTAGGAATGTTTCATTACCCTTCCCAAGATTTGCGCCTAGAGACAATCCTGTCTCAGAGGTGTACAGACAATTCCTTTGACTTCATGGTTGGTTTGTGCTCTGACATGCACTGTCAACTGTGAGATCTTGTATGTAGACAGGTGTGTGTCTTGGCAAATCATGTCCAATCAACTGAATTTACCCCAGGTGGACTCCAATTAAGTTGTAGAAACATCAAGGATTAGCAGTGGAAACAGGATGCACCTGAGCTCAATTATCACCTTCATGGCAAAGGCTGTGAATACTTACAGTTGTATGCAAAAGTTTGGGCACCCCCGATAATTTTCATGATTTTCCTTTATAAATCATTGTTTGTCTGGATCAGAAATTTCAGTTAAATATATCATATATGAACACATTGATATTCGAGAAGTGAAATGAAGTTTCTAGTATTTTCAGAAATTATGCAATAATTATTTAAACAAAATTAGGCAGATGCATAAATTTGGGCACCCTTGTCATTTTATTGATTTGAATACATTTAGCACTAATTATTGGAACACAAAATTGGTTTGGTAAGCTCACTGACCCTTGACCTCCTTACACAGGTGAATCCAATCATGAGAAAGGGTATTTAAGGTGGCCATTTGCAAATGTTTCTCCTCATTGCATCTCTTCTAATGAGTGGCAACATGTGAGCCTCTAAAACAATCTCAAATGACCTGAAAACAAAGATTGTTCAACATCATGGTTTAGGGGAAGGACACAAAACGCTGTCTCAGAGAGAGAGTCGCTTGAGGTATGCTAAAGCACACTTGGACAAGCCAACTTCATTTTGGAATAAGGTGCTGTGGACTGATGAAACTAAAATTGAGTTATTTGGACATAACAAGGGGTGGTATGCATGGCAGAAAAAGAACACAGCATTCCAAGAAAAACACTTGCTACCTACAGTAAAATTTGGAGGTGGTTCCATCATGCCATGTGGCTGTGTGGCCAGTGCATGTACTGGGAATCTTGTTAAAGTTGAGGGTGACATGGATTCCAGTCAATATCAGCAGATTCTTGAGAACAATGTTCATGAATCAGTGACAAAGTTGAAGTTGTGCCGGGGCTGGATCTTTCAACAAGACAATGACCCTAAACACTGCTCAAAATCTACTAAGGCATTCATGCAGAGGAACAAGTACAATCTTCTGGAATGGCCATCTCAGTTCCCAGACCTGAATATTATTGAAAATTGGTGGTGTGATTTTAAGCGGGCTGTCCATGCGCGGAAACCAACAAGCCTGAGATGTTTTATAAGGAAGAATGGTCCAAAATACCTTCAACCAGAGTCCAGACTCTCATTGGAAGCTGTAGGAAGTGTTTAGAGGCTGTTATTTCTGCAAAAGGAGGACCTAATAAATATTGATGTGTTTTTTTTCAGTTGGGGTGCCCAAATTTATGCACCTGCCAAATTTTATTCAAAGAATTATTTCACACTTTCTGTAAATCAATCCATCCATCCATCTTCTTCCGCTTATTCTTGGTCGGGTCGCGGGGGCAGCATCTCAAGCAAAGCCGCCAGACCTCCCGATCCCCACACACCTCCCCCAGCTCCTCCGGGGGAACCCAGAGGCTTTCCCAAGCCAGCTGAGAGACGTAGTCCCTCCAGCGTGATCTGGGTCTTCCCCGAGGCCTCCTCCCGATGGGATGTGCCCGGAACATCTCTCCAGCGAGGTATCCAGGGGCATCCGGAAAAGATGCCAGAGCCACCTCAGCTGGCTCCTTTCGATGTGGAGTAGCAGCGGCTCGACTCCGAGCTCCTCCCGAGTGACCTTGCTCCTCACCCTATCTCTAAGGGAGTGCTCAGCCACCAAACTCAGCAAACTCATCTCGGCTGCTTGTACTCGCGATCTTGTTCTTTCGGCCATGAGCCAAATGTCATGACCATAGGTGAGGTTCGGAACGTAGATCGATCGGTAAATCGAGAGCTTTGCCGCCCTGCTCAGCTCTCTCTTCACCACAACAGTCCAATACAGCGACCACATCACTGCAGACGCTGCACCGATCCATCTATCGATCTCACGCTCCATCCGTCCCTCACTTGTGAACAAGATCCCGAGATACTTAAACTCCTCCACCTGAGGCAAGGACACCCCACCGACATGAAGAGGGCAAGGTACCTTTTTCCAGTCAAGAACCATGGCCTCGCATTTGGAGGTGCTGATCTTCATCCCGGATGCTTCACAATCGGCTGCAAACCACCCCAGTGCACGCTGAAGGTCCTGGTTTGACGAAGCCAACAGGACCACATCATCCGCAAACAGCAGAGATTCTGTGGTTCCCAAACCGGACCCCTTCTACACCCTGGCTGTGCCGAAAAACGCTCCTGCTGCGGTCGTACAGGGACTGGATAGCCCTTAGCAAAGGACCCCGGACCCAACTCCTGGAGAGGGGCTGGATGCTCCACTTTTCTGGCATTGCTCAAAGGGAGAGGTGGCAAGCTGGGGTAGCATTGCTTACTGCTCCCCAGCTCAGTCACCATGTGTTGGAGTTCACCCCGGTGAATGAGAGGGTTGTGTCCCTACATCTTCAGGTTGGGGACAGGTCTCTCACTGTTGTCTCGGCCTATGAGCCAAGCAGCAGTGCACAGTACCCAACATTCTTGGAGTCTCGGGGGGGGGGGGGGGGGGTACTAGATAGTGTTCCGACCGGGGACTCCAACGTTCTCCTAGGGGACTTCAACGCCCACGTGGGCGGCAACAGTGAGACCTGGTGGAGCGTGATTGGGAAGCACGGCCTCCCCAATCTGAACCCGAGTGGTGTTCAGTTGTTGGACTTCTGTGCTAGTCAGTTTGTCCATCACTGCAGGATTGTCTTACAGACATAAAGACATGGATGACCTCTAATTTCCTGCTTTTAAACTCAGATAAAACTGAAGTTAATGTACTTGGCCCCACAAATCTTAGAAACATGGTGTCTAACCAGATCCTTACTCTGGATGGCATTACCCTGACCTCTAGTAATACTGTGAGAAATCTTGGAGTCATTTTTGATCAGGATATGTCATTCAAAGCGCATATTAAACAAATATGTAGGACTGCTTTTTTGCAATTAAGCAATATCTCTAAAATCAGAAAGGTCTTGTCTCAGAGTGATGCTGAAAAACTAATTCATGCATTTATTTCCTCTAGGCTGGACTATTGTAATTCATTATTATCAGGTTGTCCTAAAAGTTCCCTAAAAAACCTTCAGTTAATTCAAAATGCTGCAGCTAGAGTACTGACGGGGACTAGAAGGAGAGAGCATATCTCACCCATATTGGCCTCTCTTCATTGGCTTCCTGTTAATTCTAGAATAGAATTTAAAATTCTTCTTCTTACTTATAAGGTTTTGAATAATCAGGTCCCATCTTATCTTAGGGACCTCGTAGTACCATATCACCCCAATAGAGCGCTTCGCTCTCAGACTGCAGGCTTACTTGTAGTTCCTAGGGTTTGTAAGAGTAGAATGGGAGGCAGAGCCTTCAGCTTTCAGGCTCCTCTCCTGTGGAACCAGCTCCCAATTCAGATCAGGGAGACAGACACCCTCTCTACTTTTAAGATTAGGCTTAAAACTTTCCTTTTTGCTAAAGCTTATAGTTAGGGCTGGATCAGGTGACCCTAAACCATCCCTTAGTTATGCTGCTATAGACGTAGATTGCTGGGGGGTTCCCATGATGCACTGTTTCTTTCTCCTTTTGCTCTGTATGCACCACTCTGCATTTAATCATTAGTGATCGATCTCTGCTCCCCTCCACAGCATGTCTTTTTCCTGGTTCTCTCCCTCAGCCCCAACCAGTCCCAGCAGAAGACTGCCCCTCCCTGAGCCTGGTTCTGCTGGAGGTTTCTTCCTGTTAAAAGGGAGTTTTTCCTTCCCACTGTAGCCAAGTGCTTGCTCACAGGGGGTCGTTTTGACCGTTGGGGTTTTACATAATTATTGTATGGCCTTGCCTTACAATATAAAGCGCCTTGGGGCAACTGTTTGTTGTGATTTGGCGCTATATAAAAAAATTGATTGATTGATTGATCATGAACACCATGTTCGAGCACAGGGGTGTCCATAAGTGCATGTGGCACCAGGACACCTTGAGCCGGAGGTCGACGATCGACTTTGTAGTCGTATCATCTGATCTTCGGCCACGTGTCTCGGACACTCGGGTAAAGAGAGGGGCTGAGCTGTCGACTGATCACCAGCTGGTGGTGAGTTGGATCCGCTGGGAGGGGAGGAAGCCGGTCAGACCTGGCAGGCCCAAACGTATCATGAGAGTCTGCTGGGAACGACTGGCGGAACCCTCTGTCAGCGAGGTCTTCAACTCCCACCTCCGGAAGAGCTTCTCCCAGATCCCGGGGGAGGTTGGAGACATGGAGTCCGAGTGGACCATGTTCTCCACCTTCATTGTCGATGCGACCACCTGCAGCTGTGGCCGCAAGGTCTCTGGTGCCTGTCGCAGTTGCAATCCCAGAACCCGGTGGTGGACGCCGGAAGTAAGGGATGCCGTCAAGCTGAAGAAGGAGTCCTACTTGTCTTTGTTGGTAGGTGGGACCCCTGAGGCAGCTGACAGGTACCGGCAGGCCAAGCATGCTGCAGCCTGTGCAGTCGCAGAGGCAAAAACTCGGGTCTGGGAGGAGTTTGGAGAGGCCATGAGGAGGATTATCAGTCTGTAAATCCAATAAACTTCATTTCACTTCTCAAATATCACTGTGTTTGTCTGCTTTAAGATATATTTAACTGAAATTTCTGATCCAAACAACCAATAATTTCTAAAAGGAAAATTAAGGAAAATAAATGATTTCTTTGTTATTTTATGTTTAATAAACTTGCAAAAAAAAAAAAAAAAAACCTCAAAAATATTTTCACATAGTCATTATGGGGTATTGTGTGTAGAATTTAAGGAAAAAAAAATAATTTAATCCATTTTGGAATAAGGCTGTAACATGAGGAAAAAGTGAAGCACTGTGAACACTTTCTGCGTGTACTGTACTTCTTTTAGTTGAGACATTCTTCTCTCCATCTTTGTTGTGATCTTGATTTGGGATGCGTGTTTGTGATGATTTGGCTGTCTTGGTTTTTATACATCTTACGTTTGATACCTACTGAAATTTTATTTCCTTTGAGATATTAATAAAATTGAAGTAGTACTGTAAAAAAGTTAATCCTCCAAAATGGAGTACAGCAGAAGTAGTATAAAATGGAAACCTTTTACTGCAGCTTTAGAGGAAATAAGAGACTTCCTACATATTATTCTTTTGAACTTGTTAAGGTGCCCTTACACTTGCACGCACATCATTGTGATGATCCCACCCGCTGTGTTCTCAGCTTCCACTGGCTGCCACGCTGCGTATATAAAATAATTATTTTCTAGAGGATTAATCATTTTCTCTTTGGGTTGGCTGTTGAAAACACCTAATTTCCTCCAGAATCACAGATGGCTGTTCCAGCTGCAGCTTTTCTCTCTCACGCGCGCGCTGAACAAGATGGAGAATGCATTTGGAACAGTCTAAAAAGGTAATTATTTGTCACGTTAATATTCTAATGGCTTGGTAAAACAGTTGCATGTTCATTCCTTCTTGTGTGCAGCTGTAAAAGTATAGATTTAACATCTCATTATAATCGTTCAGACGAGCTGCACTCTGACGCAATCACATGAAGTGTTTTTGAACTGTTTGCATAATGTTCATGTGAAGTCTACGTAATTAATGCGTGATGGAGATTTTGAACATTTCAAAATTTTCTTTGCGCACTTGCATTAAGCTGCGCACAGTTTACAATGGTTTAAAATGAGTTTAAGATGAGTTTACTCTCGTGCACGGCTGAGTGCGTGCAAGTGTCAGGGGGCCTTTAGAATGGCACCCATTGCAAAACAGAATGGAATAAATTAATACTGAAGCTCAGCTGGCACAATGATAACAGAGAGCAATCAAACGTAAAGAAAGAACTGTCTTGGCAAACTAGTCATGTAAGCCATTAAGCAGCACGGCCTCTGAATAGTTAAACTCCACAGTTTCCTATATAAGTGCTATAGGTTCTAAACTCCATAATGGCCTGGTGATAGCCTCTGCTCTTTTACGTAAAGGCTATCAGAGACTATGGAGGAGGAGCTGAGTAAAAGAAGATGGGTTTCAATAATTAATGCAAAGGTCTATGCAGGCCTCAATTCTCACCCTCTCCTGTCTGTAATGAGATGAGTGGAAGGCAAGGGGAAAGGAGGGAGGGAAGGAAAAAGTAGAATGGGGTGATTAAAGCACTCAGCATGGACTCATCAGTGGTACAAGCATGTATGTGTGCAAAAACACCCAGAACATTTAACACCTTTGTGTTTCCTGACTAAGCAGTGACCAGAGGAGAGTTGACCAGTCAGGTGTAAACTCTAACAAAGCACAACACTGGAACCTACTGATGTACAACATTTTGATACTAATCTAAACCTTGAGTGTTTATAATTTTTGCATATCTGTACTGTTCACCTCCCCTCCAGTATATAATAACCAGTTTGCACCTTTTCTTAAACAGACTCATGCTTGGACTTTGTTTCAGCTCTTTGCTGAATTTGTTCCAGAACTTGTTCAAAGACAAAGTTCTGAAATGTAGGTTTTCCATATAATTATACCCACCCTCTCTTTCAAGGACTTTATGCAAGTTATCCATCTGATAGCCATTCATTTCTCGCTTTATACATTAACTGAGCTGTTTGAAACTCTACTAGATCTGGCAATTTTAGCAGGAAGGAGTTAATGAACAATGAAATAGTGTGATCATAATAGCCTGCCTTATGCACCATCCTGTTTTTTTTTTTTTTTTGTTTTTTGTTTTTTTGTGGAGCATGCATAACAGTTGTAGTGAAATCCTTTAGGTATTACCCCAAACTTCTGCAGAGTAATTCAGATATGGTTGAATCAGAGAACAATACAGAATGTGTATTGGTTTACAATTCAGAATGTGCTTAACTTTATAATTAATTGAGATGCTTCTGGATAGTTTAGTCTGAACATATTTAATGTGAGGTTTCCAGCGGATTTTGTGATGAGTCATCACACCCAGAAATTTAATTTCCTTTATTCTTTCCACATTCAAACCATCTGTTCAACTTACACTTCACTATTTCCTTTATAATTTCCAAATAGCATAAAGTTAGCTTTACCTATATTTAAGGACAATGTGTTCATATCAAACCACTTTTTTTTTTTTTCAAATTTACTGATTTCTGGTGTGAGTTCTTCCAAGAACTGCTATAAATTCTCACCTGCTCAAAAATATTTGTATCATCTGCAAACAGAACAAACTTTAGCATTTTAGAAACCTTACATAAATCATTTTCTGTCACCCATTTTCACAAAGTTTCCTCTTGATCCACTCAAGAACCACCCCATCAAAATTCATTAAGGTATAGCTTCTATTATACATTCCAAATCTAAGGTAGAACTCTACTAGTGTATACTAAAGTATATCTAAATATCTAAAAAAAAGAGTAGAGTCACTTAGGTGCCTGGTCTTGAGAACCATGGATGGTAGGTTAATCTAGTTTCTTGATATTTTGTGATCAACCTGTCAATGCTTTTTTTTCCCTCTTTTTTTGTTAATATATGGAGCTAGTGATTTCCTCTATTAATTCCAGGATTGCCAATCCTGTTGATTTTGCAATTTTCATTTTTATTGGAAAATTACCAGTTAGGAATGACAGGTTACAGATGAGGTTCAATGGTTTAACAATTGCACCAATAACTCTCTTAACTGTTGTCATATCTAACTTGTTGGAGCAGTATGTCTCATGGGTAATTTGCTACTTTGCTAACTTCATATTATGCTAATAACAACATACAATAATACTACTAATAACATCATATCCTCTTATACAGATAATTATAGTAATAATAATAGCCTTATGTTGTGTGCCTTGATACACACTGATCTTCTGCTTATCACTCTACACTGACAGAACACAGTTTTACTTTTACACATACCATTCAATACACTGTGTGCACTCACCTCAAATAAATGTCTAACTGTAACATCTTTCAACCATAAACACATAATTCATTGATCCACACTGAGGGGAAACAGCCCACCCATCTGGGAGAGGGGGTGGAGTGCAGGGTGAAGACAGGAGGCAGAGTCTGTGTGGGGTCAGCTTGCAGGCTGATATAGAAATGAACTGTTGAGTGTAGACATCTATATAATACAACATCTAAAACTGAAATCCGCTACCTGTGATTTTTGGAGTCGTTCTCGTAGTCCGAAAATAACTGGAAAACATAACTCAACAAACTATGTCATTACAGTCAATGGACCTCTTATTTTTTACATTTATTAACAATAGCTACAATTTCTCTCTCCTCCACTGCTGTGAGAAACCAAATTTATATTTCTAGTCGTGAATTCATCATTCCACGTTTTCCTTCTTCCAGAATCAGGAATTTTCTCTGCCAGTTTTTGGCCAACACATAAAATATTTGTTAAAATTATGAACCACTGTAGTCATGTCATCAATACTTTCATCATTACTAATTGTGGATAATTACTTTTTCTTTATATCCTTTTCTAATAACAGCATTTAATACATTCCATTATGCTTTTATTCTCTAATAATTTGGTGTAATTTTCCACATTTAGCTTTCCTTAAAATATTAATTAACCTATTATCTATTTTCTACTTCTGTAGTTCTATAATTTATAAATTCTCTGTAGACTGTTTTTTTTAACAGGCATTGTACAAGCCCTTTGTGATCTATGGTGTATCTAAATATTTGCCTTTCTTAGTGTATTTTTTTTTTAAATTGGATAGTGTCCAATAAAAATGATTTGTGATTTATGATGATTTAAAAGTGTTCAGGAATGTTTCATAGGCTTTATCAACAGTTTTCCCCCAATATCAAGTCCCAGTTTTGATTGAGCAATTCCTCTTTGAATGCGTTCATTGACTCCTCTGATTCAACTTGCTTTTTCTTCAGCCACAGAGTGTGGTGAGCGTGCATAAAGGTCATGGCGATTCAGTGCATTACTTTTCTTTGAAACAATTGTTCATTTGCTCTCCACATGTGGTCCTTTGATCTTCTGATAATTCTTTTCACTCCTCTGTGAGAAATCTTGTGAGGAGCACCTGGTCATAGCCAGTTTATGTTATGGTGAAATGATGTTCTTTCCACTTTGGGATTATGGCCCCACAGAGCTCACTGGAACATTCAGAAGTTTAGAAATGCTTCTGTAACCAATACCATCAAGATATTTTGCAACAATAAGGTTGCGAAGATCTTGGGAGAGGTCTTTGCTTTTACCCATCATGAGATGTTTCTTCGGTGACACCTTTTATTATGCCAGCAGTTGGGACTGAACCAGCTGATACTAATTTGTACTGACATGGGGCAGGATTGCTTTCTAATTACTGATAGATTTCAGCTGGTGTCTTGGTTTTCCATGCCTTTTTGCTCACCTTCCTTTCTTCATGTGCTCAATACATTACACATAATGTAATTTCTGTACTTACTTGTATATATATATATATATATATATATATATATATATATATATATATATACACACACACACACACACACACACACACACACACATACATATATACACACACAGTGGGGAAAATAAGTATTTGACCCACTGTCAGTTTGCAGGTTTACCCACCTACCAAGAATGGAGAGGTCTGTAATTTTTATCATGGGTACACTTCAACTGGGAGAGACAGAATCTAAAAAAAAAAAAAAAAAAAAAAAAAAAATCCAGAAAATCACATTGTATGATTTTTAAATAATTAATTTGCATTTTATTGCATGAAATAAGTATTTGATCCCTACCAACCAGCAAGAATTCTGGCTCTCACATACCTTAATTTTACTTTAAGAAACCCTCTTATTCTGCACTCTTTACTTGTATTAACTGCACCTGTTTGAACTTGTTACCTGTATAAAAGACACCTGTTCACACAATCAATCACACTCCAACCTGTCCACCATGGCCAAGACCAAAGAGCTGTCCAAGGCCACCAGGGACAAAACTGTAGACCTGCACAAGGCTGGGATGGACTACAGGACAACAGGTAAGCAGCTTGGTAGAAGACAACTGTTATGATTAATTGTAAGAAAGTGGTGAAACACAAGATGACTGTCAGTCTCCCTCGGTCTGGGATTCCATGCAAGATCTCACTTTGTGGGGTAAGGATGATTCTGAGAAAGCTCAGAACTACATAGAAGGACCTGGTCAATGACCTGAAGAGAGCTGGACCACAGTCACAAAGATTACATTAGTAACACATGATGCTGTCATGGTTTAAAATCCTGCAGGGCAACAAGGTCCCCCTGCTCAAACCAGCACATGTCCAGGCCTGTTTGAAGTTCACCAGTGACCATCTGGTTGATCCAGAGGAGGCATGGGAGAAGGTTATGTGGTCAGATGAGACCAAAATAGAGCTTTTTGGAATCAACTCCACTTACCATGTTTAGAGGATGAGAACAACCCCAAGAAAACCATCCCAACTGTGAAGCATGGGGGTGGAAACATCATACTCTGGGGGTGCTCTTCTGCAAAGGGGACAGGACGACTGCACCGTATTGAAGGGAGGATGGATGGGGTCATGTATTGCGAGATTTTGGCAAACAACCTCCTTCCCTCAGAAAGAGCACTGAAGATGGGTCATGGCTGGGTCTTCCAGCATGACAATGACCCCAAACACACAGCCAGGGCAACTAAGGAGGGGCTCCGTAAAAAGCATTTCAAGGTCCTGAAGTGGCCTGGCCAGTCTCCAGACCTGAACTCAATAGAAAATCTTTGGAGGGAGCTGAAACTCCAAACCTGAAAGATTTGGAGAAGATCTGTATGGAGGAGTGGACCAAAATCCCTGCTGCAGTGTGTGAAAACTTGGTCAAGAACTACAGGAAACATCTGACCTCTGTAATGGCAGACAAATGTTTCTGTACCAATTGTTAAGCTCTGTTTTTCTAGGGGGTCAAATACTTATTTTATGTAAGAAAATACAAATTAATTATTTTGAAATCATACAATGTGATTTTCTGGATTTTTTTTTTTTTTTTTTTTTTTTTTTAGATTCTGTCTCTGTCATGCCCCACCCAGTTCCAGGCTTCAGTCCTTATTTTCCCTCTTTATTTGGTTCTGCTCCTTTTGCCCCAGCCTTGTTTTATTAATTGCTATATTCATCATGTGTTTATTTTATGTTCTATTTTTGCTTTGGCACATTCTTCTTTATTACTTTTATACTTCAGCCATGTCCCAGTTCCGTTCTAGTTTTGTTCTATCAGTCTGTGTTTTCATGGTTTATCATTTAGTTATTGTTTGCCTATTTTTGCTGCTCTCATGTCTGTAATATGTAGTACTGTGATGCCAGGTTTTGTTATCACTTAGTTTCTGTTTTTCTTATGGTTTTGTCTGTCTGTCCCACTTAGTTTTGTCATCGTGTGTTATTTCCTATTATTCTGTTCATCTTCTGGTATGCTTTTTAGTCCTGATCAAGTTTAGATTCCATCCATCCATCCATTTTCTTCCGTTTTATCCGGAGTCGGGTCGTGGGGGCAGCAGCTCAAGCAAAGTCGCCCAGACCTCCCGATCCACACACACACCTCCCCCAGCTCCTCTGGGGGAACCCCAAGGCGTTCCCAAGCCAGCCGAGAGACGTAGTCCCTCCAGCGTGTCCTGGGTCTTCCCCGGGGCCTCCTCCCAGTGGGACGTGCCCGGAACACCTCTCCAGCGAGGCGTCCAAGGGGCATCCGGAAAATATGCCCGAGCCACCTCAACTGACTCCTTTCGACGTGGAGGAGCAGCGGCTCGAATCTGAGCTCCTCCCGAGTGACCGAGCTCCTCACCCTATCTCTAAGGGAGCACCCAGCCACCCTGCGGAGGAAACTCATCTCGGCCGCTTGTACTCGCGATCTCGTTCTTTCGGTCATGAGCCAAATCTCATGACCATAGGTGAGGATCGGAACGTAGATCAATCGGTAAATCGAGAGCTTTGCCCGCCTACTCAGTAGGGGGGCAAAGGGGGAGTGGGGGAGTTTAGATTCCTGTTCATGTTTTTCTTTGTATGATCTCTAGTTGTCTTGTCTGTAATCTCATCACCGCTCACTTGCACCTGCCTGTCATTCTCTTTGTCTGCACTTCTCTTGACAGACACCCTCTCTACTTTTAAGATTAGGCTTAAAACTTTCCTTTTTGCTAAAGCTTATAGTTAGGGCTGGATCAGGTGACCCTGAACCATCCCTTAGTTATGCTGCTATAGACTTAGACTGCTGGGGGGTTCCCATGATGCACTGTTTCTTTCTCTTTTTGCTCTGTATGCACCACTCTGCATTTAATCATTAGTGATCGATCTCTGCTCCCCTCCACAGCATGTCTTTTTCCTGGTTCTCTCCCTTCAGCCCCAACCAGTCCCAGCAGAAGACTGCCCCTCCCTGAGCCTGGTTCTGCTGGAGGTTTCTTCCTGTTAAAAGGGAGTTTTTCCTTCCCACTGTAGCCAAGTGCTTGCTCACAGGGGGTCGTTTTGACCGTTGGGGTTTTACATAGTTATTGTATGGCCTTGCCTTACAATATAAAGCGCCTTGGGGCAACTGTTTGTTGTGATTTGGCGCTATATAAAAAAATTGATTGATTGATTGATTCTCTCAGGTCTCTAAGTTGTCATGTCCAGTTTCATTGTTATCACAGTCTCTTTCTGATCACTGCACTCTCATGTCCCGCACCTGCACTTTGTCATCACTGTTGGCCACGCCCCATTCATCTGTCATTTACTTGCCCATTTGTCACCGCCTTTCTGCATCTCTTTTGCCTCTTAGTTGTCACCTGACCACGCCCCCTTCCAGGCCCTTCCTCCTCCACGTGCACCTCATTATCTTATTAACACCTGTTCTTATTTAAACTGCTTCAGTTCACTTCCTCACTGCTCGTTTGTTGATTCATTCACTCACCAGCACTTTGTCTCATCCTGTTTTTGCCAAGCCGTGTTTTTGACTCTGCTCTGTGTACCGGATCCTGCTTTTTGCCTCAGCCCTGACAACTCTGTTCGCTCATGTACTGACGCTGCTTGTTTTTGACCACGTCCTCTGTCTTGTCCCTGCCCGGTACTTTTGCTCCGCGGACTGCCTTCTTGTTACTGAACCCAGGCCTGAATAAAACCATCCTTTACGCATACGTCCTGTTGTGAGCCTGCATTTGTGTCCAGCCTTTGTCTGTCTCACCTCCGCTCAGTCCTGTCAGAACAAACGAGCCAGACATTGACGCAGCGGGCTCGAACCCCGTCAACAGGAACCAGGATGCTGACCCCATCAAAAGGATTTTTGATGACATTCAATTTTTCTTTGTATGTTTCCGCAACTGCTACTCTCCGAAGGAGAAATTTGATTTTCTAGAGCAGGCATGGGAACTTGTGGAAGCAAATGTTTGGCTTTATGAGCTCTTCCCTGATCTGAAGGACCCGGACGCAATTTTTTCTGGCCAAAGACTTCCCGATTGGATAAAACATCCAGAGGCCCACCTGTATTCTCAACACCTGCCCTCTGATGACGACGCTGAGTGGAGTGACTGTGATGAAGATGACGATGATGATTCTTCAGAGACAGAGCAGTTTGCAGTCCAGGACACGGTAAATGTGTTATTTAAGACACAGGACCTATTTTTTGAATATCAGGACAATCTGAGTCCACAGAACCGACATCGCGTTCTGTCGGCCTTTGATCAGCTTTTACAAGCCGAGTCAGACGTGGTCCACTCTTTTCCAGAACTGAAGAACATAAAATCTCATTTTAAGCAGGGCCAGGTTCCTCCATGCATCGAAGATCCAATTGAGTTTTTGTTTGAATCGGACATCACCGCTACCTGTTCAACCGCACCTCAGTACATAATTTCGGACACAGCCTGGTACGCATCAGTGCAAAAACCGGCCGCACCATCTCAGCCGGTGAAACTGGGATCACAGCCACGCTCAGCACCCATTCTGGCCCCTTCATGGGCACCACCTAAGCCTGCGCCGCGTAAGACTCATGTGGATTCCATATGCCCGCCACGGGCCGAAGCGGAGCCGGTCTCCACCGTTTTGATGCCATCAGCGCGTTGGCACCAGGAAACCCGAACTGCGCTCACGTCTTGGACTTCCTCATGCCCGACTTCTCAGCATCTCCGTGAAATGACAACGGCTGTTCCAAGCCTACCACCTGTACCAGTCCTTCGTAAGCCTCGTGCACCTGTGCCACAAAAGACCGCGCTAGCGCCTGAACCGGTCTCCACACTAGCGGCACCTGTGGCACCAGCGGCTGAACCAGCTTCCGCGCGCACCGCGCCTGCGGCTGAACCAGTCTCCGCACCTATGGCACCTCCAGCCGAACCAGTCTCCGCGCTAGCGGCACCTCCAGCCGAACCAGACTCCGCATGCCCCGCGCCAGCGCCTGAACCAGACTCCGCGTGTCCTGTGCCAGCGGCGCCTGCGACCGGACCAGTCTCTGAGCACACTGCTTCTGTGGCACCAGCCGCCGGACCGGCCTCAGCGCACGTTCCTTTTGCGGCACTCGATGGGTTAACCTCAGAGCACGCCGCACCGCAGCCAGTCTCGACGCCTGATGGTGCGTCGATCGTACGCACGCTGTCGGAACCTTCCTCTCCTGAGCCTCCTCGTCCTGCTCCAACTTTACTGTCGGCTCAGAAGACAACGCCCGAGGACACAAACCGAGGGATGGTTAGTGACTTTTCATTTGAACTCTGTTTTTTACGGGTTTATTTTGTGCTTTCTTTATGTGCCTCATTGAATAATCTGTTCAAAGCCCCATGCCCACTCCTGGGGTGGGCCATGAATGACCATGACACACAATTATTGAAGGTCCTGACTTTGATACTCGATAAAATAATTGTGTTCCTAGGGATCTCTCCGGGGTTTGGTTGTGGGTTTCTGGAAATTAATTCCACCCAACATCTGGTAAAGTCCTCTCTCTGGTCCCTGATTACATCGATTAATCCCTATTACCCACAGAGTTTGATTAACCAGTTTTTGCAATTCATTCAGCTCTCTGAGAAAGCACAGGTTATTCTGGTTGGTTCTTTTGTTGGTCTGCTCTTGGTTTTTGTTTTCTGTCTGCATTACAGCTCATTAATGTGGGTTCTTTGCTTTTTATGGTTTTTGTTCAAATACATTTATTCTGCATATGACTGTTCTTTTTGGTCTCTTTTTAGTTATTTCCTTAGGGTGTTATGCATATATCTGAATATATTGTGTTTTGGAATCTTACATTGGTTTGATCTGGTCTGTAGCAGGAATGTTGATGCACTATTTTTCTTTTTATGGGCTGTTCGGCATGGTGCTTCTCCTTATTGCCCAGTGGCTTCTCCATTCTGTGGGACTCTTCCTTAGGAGGTTGGTTTCTCCACTTTGTTGTTTTTGGGTACTTCGTCACAAATCTGGCCCAGAGTGTTCCTCTGGCACTGCCCTAGGGGTCAGTTCGTCCCATAATCACACTTCTGATGTGTCCTTACTTGATGTTACATCCCAGGTCCATCCTCCTGACCCGGTAGTTAATCACGACCCAGTTGTATGTCATCTGCCCAGGCCCTGTGTTACGCCGCATGGTTGCCCTCCTGAGCCGCCTGGAGGTCTCTTTCCTGCCATGGCTATGCCTTATTTTGGATCCCATGGCTGCCTGCCAGGTTGTTGCTGTTCGGGTTTTCCCCTGCCTGTTTTTCTGGGGTCTGTCAGTCGGGACATGCCTATCTTGGCTTTCAGTGCTTACCAGTCGAGTGAGTATAAGAGAACTTGTGGAGAGCTGGACATGTCCCAACTTGTCCTCTAACACTCCGAAACGGAGGTGTTCCTTTGTCTCGCTTCCAAAGCGAATCGGTCGCGCGGCTTTCCATGACAAAATCTCTTGTTAAAAGTGAAATCTGCCGGAAAATGGCTGATGTCCAGCTCTTGTGATAACCAGAGAAAGAGCACACAACGGTCTCGTATCCACAGAGCCATCAGCTTAGAAATGATCCAGTGGTTTGTGCCGCGTCATCGCAGCTCGGAGCACGGCGCAACGACCGTCCTTAAAGGGGTCCTTAAACGTGTAGTAATAGTCCTTATTCTCTGTGAAGCCCGTAAAATTTTCACCGAAAGCCAGATAAATTTTTTGAATGGTCTCCAGGTGCCAGTCTCTAACAGCTTCTGAAAAAATTCTGATGGAAAAAAGTCCTTTTCATTCCGCCATTTCCAGACAATGAAAATCCGACGAGGGGGCGGGACCACTCCTTCCCAAGGCGTGCTCACAGGCGAATGACGTCACCGACAGGCGTGGAAAAACTCACGCATGCGCACGAGGGTTCAAGCTTGTCTGACATAAAGACATATGAATGAAATCCATATAGTTTTGGAAAAAAATAAAAAGGACCGTTACTTTATGGACAGACCTCGTATGTGTCACCTGATCTACTCAAAACTTGAACTGCGTGTGTTGTGCTGACATGCATGTCACCTTACATTAAAGCATTTGCCAGTTGTATAAATGTAAACTGCTACTTCATTTTCATACATTCCATAACAGTTATCAATAATCATTTTTGCACACCGTTCTACAGGAAAAAAATAAGTAAGAAATACTGCTGGCAGTCCAAGTTCATTGTTATACTATCATTTCATTACTTTTCAAGTGGGATGAACATTTGTTAATGCCATTGGGTGGATTAAGGCTTAAGGTTGGAGTTAGAACCACAACACAACAAATGCTTTAGTTCACAATAAAACCTGAGTCACGTCGGCAGATTAAGGCCCCATATAATAGGATGACGCCATCAGCTTGGCTTCAACACACACAAATCAGAATACCTCAAATGCATCGCATCCACTCAGGATCTATTTTTATCTGAAACTTCTAAAACCAGTGATGCAGCATGTTAGCAAAGGAACACTAATGAGAGCAGAATGCATACTCCTGCATGATGCACACTGACATACTTTATTTAAACAAATGTCTTGAATCATCCGAGTGAAAATTCAGTGCCCATGGAGCACAAAGACAAATTTAAAAGACGCAATTCTCTTTCCCATTGCTGTTAAAATATTACTCATCTCCACATTTGTTCCAGTTTTGCAGAGCATTAAAATGATGACAGAGTGCATCTTCAGAGTGAGTGAGTGAGTGAGTGAGTGCGCACACACGGGGGGCAACCATCACATTTTTATTGGACTATATTGAACCTAGGACAAGGACAGAGACAGGTATCCTGAAACACAATCCTGGGCTGATAGTTCAATTCCTAAGTAATACAACTGGATGCAGGTTGCTTAAGATTTTTATCTATATTATAACAGTCAAGTGGCCTCTGTATGCATGTACGCATGTGTGTGTATGGCTTCAATCATGAAGAAACTGGGGAGAGCTGACATTTGCAGTTTGGTATGCCCTATGTATTTTGGGTCAAGAATGAACACTGCGAAAACAGAAAGTTGATATAACTAATTTTTTTTGGGGGGGGGGGGGGGGGGGGGGGGGGATTAGCGGCAACTAACTGAACAATGGAAATTGCACTGCAATGCACCATGGGAATTTGGATTTTGTGGTTTTAAATGTTATTGTGGTTTATGTTTAACAGTGTTGTTACTGTTATCGATTTATTGTGTTTATGTTGGTTTAGTCAGTTTAGTTAAAGTGTCATGTTGCCGTTACCATGAGTGACAAATGTAGTGTGTTTGATGTTTTCTTGCCCCCGTCTCCATTTGTGGGTGTGTAAAAATAAAAGTACCTGCTTGCAGCAGAATGCAGATAAGACAAAAAGCTTTTTGTGTTCTTCCGTGCAGCTCGCCACAATATATTAAAAGAGAAATCATGCCCGTGCACATATATGCACGAGTGCGTGTGTATAACTTTGATCATGAACAAACTGGGAAGAGATGACTTTTGCTGTTTGTCATGCTTATGTAATTTGGGTCAAGAATGAATGGCACCACAATGAAACGTTGACAGGACTAATATTTTTGGAGAAACTACAGATAAAGCTAACAACACTGAACAATGGACTGATGATTACATTCTGGACTCACAAGCCATTCCAGCAGGGAATATATAAATCATCTATGCATGTGTGATTTTATTTAGTAAGTTCAATGTAAGTACATAATATAATTATAAATACATAGATGACACAAAAAAAAGTGGGGAAAAAAAAACCCCATACTTATTTCCATCGTGGTCCATTTAAAAATCAAATGAGAAAATGGAAATAATAATAATGGTGGGTATATGATAAAAAAAAGAGAGTAAACAATTTATGAATACATTAATAGTCAATTAACAAAAAAATTACATAATTAACAGGAAATAAAAGTGTTGATTTCTTCTTCTAAAAATGTTAAGGTCTAAGGTTCTAAAAACATTCTGGACTCACATGCCATTCCATTTTGCATAATTTATTACACTTAGGGGTGTCCCGAGCCGATACTCTGTATCAGATGCCGATATGCCTATTTTGCGAGAATCTGTTGGTATCAGATATGGGAATGTATCAGGCCGATTGACGTTACTTTTCAGCGTCGTCGCGTAAACAGTCGTCGTGTGGATGCTGTAACCTGAGACACAACACAAAAACATTGCGCCTACAATAGAGATTTGGACTCCACCACCTAACCATGTTAATGCCCAAGGAGTTTTTCCAATCCACAAGAACTTCTGTGTGAAGAGTCTGAACTGCTGCTCCGTTGCTGCAGAAGGCTGAGTGTGTTGGGTGGGGTGTTCTAAGCTAAAGTGTGTCTCTCTCATTGTTCATGTGAGACGTGCAATGCAGCCGGCAGAGACGCTGACAAACAGCTCAGTGACGCTGAAAAAATGGTAGCATCTGTTTTCAGCGTCACTAGTGTGCCGTCAGCTGCCTGTCCTCTGATCAGCTCAAGCACTCTGAACAGTGTCTGAAAAAACTCCATTAAAATATTTCATTAAATAATCCAGTTAAACCAATAATTCTGCATCCGTAACTACTGTACTTTCAGAAATTTATGATTTATTATGGTTGAAAGGCTTCACGTTCTCAAAAAGCTCCCAAGTTTGGTCAAAGAAGAAAAAAAAACAGTCTGAGTGAGGGGAAGGGTGAGGCAGAGTGGAGGAGGAGGGGGGAGTTTCACTCATTTTCACATGAAAAGAGCAACTGTACAAACTGTTTACTGTTTCCAAATGATCCCACAATCATTTGTAGAAATTGTTTTGTTTTTTTTTTTAATTCAGATTTCTTTTTTAAAAGAGCAGGTTTGACAAATCAGTTCAGGTGCAGGCAGCTCTTGCTCAAACATTGTTCTTTTATATTTAGATTTAGTTTATTCTGTTAAAGAAAAGTTATGCAATCCTAATTAAAAATGTTGGAAAAGCTAAACTGTCAATATGATAGAAAAACTAAGCTACTGTGTGTAAATTTACATTCACAGTCAGTGTCACAGTGTTAAATTGTGAGACACGGGGCTCTTCCTCACTGGATTAAAAAGTACTTCATCATTTTTGAAGCTGAGAGCAAATGCTATATCCATGATGAAATGTTAATGTATTTTTAACATTTTCAGCATTATTTATAACCTCATCATCATCAATTTTATTTATATAGCGCCAAATCACAACAAACAGTTGCCCCAAGGCGCTTTATATTGTAAGGCAAGGCCATACAATAATTACGTAAAAACCCCAACGGTCAAAACGACCCCCTGTGAGCAAGCACTTGGCGACAGTGGAAAGGAAAAACTCCCTTTTAACAGGAAGAAACCTCCAGCAGAACCAGGCTCAGGGAGGGGCAGTCTTCTGCTGGGACTGGTTGGGGCTGAGGGAGAGAACCAAGAAAAAGACATGCTGTGGAGGGGAGCAGAGATCAATCACTAATGATTAAATGCAGAGTGGTACATACAGAGCAAAAAGAGAAAGAAACACTCATCATGGGAACCCCCCAGCAGTCTAAGTCTATAGCAGCATAACTAAGGGATGGTTTAGGGTCACCTGATCCAGCCCTAACTATAAGCTTTAGCAAAAAGGAAAGTTTTAAGCCTAATCTTAAAAGTAGAGAGGGTGTCTGTCTCCCTGATCCGAATTGGGAGCTGGTTCCACAGGAGAGGAGCCTGAAAGCTGAAGGCTCTGCCTCCCATTCTACTCTTACAAACCCTAGGAACGCTCTATTGGGGTGATATGGTACTATGAGGTCCCTAAGATAAGATGGGACCTGATTATTCAAAACCTTATAAGTAAGAAGAAGAATTTTAAATTCTATTCTAGAATTAACAGGAAGCCAATGAAGAGAGACCAATATGGGTGAGATATGCTCTCTCCTTCTAGTCCCCGTTAGTACTCTAGCTGCAGTATTTTGAATTAACTGAAGGCTTTTCAGGGAACTTTTAGGACAACCTGATAATAATGAATTACAATAGTCCAGCCTAGAGGAAATAAATGCATGAATTAGTTTTTCAGCATCACTCTGAGACAAGACCTAATTTTAGAGATATTGCGTAAATGCAAAAAAGCAGTCCTACATATTTGTTTAATATGCGCTTTGAATGGCATATCCTGATCAAAAATGACTCCAAGATTTCTCACAGTATTACTAGAGGTCAGGGTAATGCCATCCAGAGTAAGGATCTGGTTAGACACCATGTTTCTAAGATTTGTGGGGCCAAGTACAATAACTTTTTCAAGATAATTTATTTTATTAACTTAGACTTTGACAGAAACATGCAGAAAAGTCTGATATTAAATATTACAACGCAAGTCATTTTTGTCAATTATTCTTGCTTTCAATATCTAAAACCACTCAAAATTGGTAAAATAGGGCTTGCCAATAACATTTTAGAGGTTTAAAACCCTATAGCTAATCAAAAAGCACGACATTAAATAATACATCAGCCAGGGAATGACAATTTACCCTGACTGACTTCAAATATGAGTAAATTAAGTACTTTTTGAGGGGGGGTTCTTGTTGCATTTTGGAAATGAGGAAAGTTCATGTATTCAGAGTGGGTGAGCCATCTAGTGTTCAAGAGATGACACTTCGCTCACCGACCCAACAAGTGTACCAAAACATCAAATCTAGGCTTGCATCTTAGATGTGCCTTCTGGCAAATTGTAGCTCGAGTTTTGAAGTCATGAACTTGTGCAGGCCCTGATGTACTTAATACAAGCAAAATAACTCAGAACCTGTTTGTTATAAAAGCCAAGCAATATTGTTGGTCACGTTCAAGCAAAATAAAAACTTAATGGCTGTTTTTTTGTTTTTGTTTTTTTTTTTTTAAAGTATCAATCAGTATCGACAAAACTAACCATTTAAAATATCGGATCATCTGGACATCCCTATTACCACCCTTGAAAAATGTCAGCTACCCATTTTCTAAACACTACCCAATCTAGAGCCCACGGATCCCCGCATGGCATCATGCTACTATATATGCACACACATACATATATATTAGGCATGTGGAGATTAATTGATATGAATCTATCTAGATTAAAATGTGCACAATGCAAGTATCGATTTTTTCCTCCGATGCACACTGAATGCACTACGGACAGAAGCCAGAAAGCACATTTCTACCACAACAAACATGATGACATCAATAGCCTTTTTGCTTAATGATTCCCTTATTAGTCCTTCAGGACACCGGAGTGGCTGTTGTTTTTGAGGGTGTTTATCGAAAAATGATCATTTCTCTACGTTGCCTGCAGGGGGTCTGCTTGACGCAACGAAGCAGCGTTTCGACCAGCTGTTCCCTGGTTCTCTGCTTCGCTTCCAGCAGCACGTCCACAATTACTTCATTAACCCCTCTCAAAGCCATTTAAAGATGTCAGTCGTGACTCATGTTTGTGCTGATCAAAGTTACAAACTGGGACTCTTGTGTTGTTGCGGGCAAGAAACGAGAATCATCCTGGTTGTTCCACTCTGGAGTTTTATGCGATGTTCCCTGATGTGAACACCAGCAAGTGCGTAAACTGAAGTTGTCCATCAGGTAAAGGAAATAATAATAATAATATCCTGTGTTTTGTGGGACTAAGTACACAGCTCCAAAGAGCCGCACAGATTTCAGTCTGAATTAATAACTTCAGAGCAAATCGACATTTTAAGTCAAATAACACCTCTTTCCAAACGTTATAATACAAACAAACTACAACCAACCAAAACTGTTTTTTTTCCCCCTGAAAATGAAATGTCTTCAGTTTTTATGAATTACATCCTGACATGCAGCGCAGCTGGCTGAAGAGCTCAGCTCAGAGTCTATGGAGTTACATGTGTCATTAATATCTGAAAGTAAATGCTTTTGATAAAAAAAAAGCTACAGATTGTTTATTTCTATTTATGTCCAGAAATCAAGGATCCAGTAACCAATTTCATATTTAAGACTCAATAAAATGTTGACATATAAAACCTATAAAGCCTACTTTTAGTACACAGAAAATTCACAACAGGTATTGATAAGGGAATCGACAATGGCATCGATAGATAAAATCTTATCAGTCTCCATCATTAATCATATTGCATCAAATAGCATCATATCACATTGTGAGGAACTGAATCGCCATCAAATACATATCAAATCGCATTGTATTCTCATGTATCACTGGATGTACAAGAGTGTGTGTATCGAATCGTTGTCAGCGTTGAGATTCACGTGCATATATATATATGCACACGTATGGGTCATACTGCAAAAAAAAGTTTCTAATCCAAGTTTCATTGTTAAATATGGCAGTGGCTGTGTGTTATTAAACATTCTCACTGCATTGCAAAACACTAAAATTAGGCCTCTCATTATAGATTGTCGTGATGTATGCAACACGGCAACTCAAAACATACGTGATGGATTTTGACAAAACTGAGATGGACTTCAGGTCTCATTCCTTTCATGTCTGACCCAGTGATATTGTCAGTAATAACACATACTGAACATTCATGACAGGTACTCGTAAACTAAACCTTACATCAAGTACATTTTGCACATAGGAAGCCCCTCCCCAGGTTTTTCACATGATTAATTCCCTTTACAGCTGACTGAAGGTGGTGGGTTCCATGTGTTCAGACTGCACACTCCAATTTGAGTAGAACAGATTGTCAAAGTGCAATTATGCACACAGGATCCACTGTGGTCGCCTTGATTTAATCTTACACAACCAGCAGAATAATGCAGGAAAGTTCTACGCACAAACAAGTCACTTATGACCCTAGAGACTGACATCTTCGTGATGATCATGGTTTCGACTTTCCAGTCATATCCCTCTTGATTATCCTTAAATACACCTTGCAGTGCAGTGGGACTACTCTGGGTCCCATTGCATCCTGGGCTACAACTGTAAAAGTATGCAATTCCCACATACTACTTTAAGCTTTAGAAGAATATCTTTAATTTAAGACTCAGGAACAGACATAACACAGGCAGCAAACCGGAACATAACAGCACAGAGACACAGAACATACAGGCACACATCAGGAGTCACCGAAGCAACAGATAGTCCCACTTTATGACAGCTGTTGTGACTTATAGTCCATATATGACACCCCCCTTCTTTTTTTTGTCTACACCTGCAACAAACCAATACATTGACTTTTCTGTTGTTTTTGTTTTACGCAATCTGTGTCAGGCAGCATTCTTCGTACTTGCTCACTGATTCAACCTGTTCACAGGTTTGCTCAGTCTACCAGACCGTGTAAACAATTGTCCAGCCGGGCACACGGTGTCTGTAGAAACAGCAGGATCAGGCTGTGGCACGGCAGCCTGAGGCTCTGGTTCTTGCGGAGCTGGAGGTGAAGTATCTCCAGCTGATGCAGGAACATGCTGCTGGTGACGACGGTTGCATCTCAAAGTTGCCCCCTGGTGTATCTCGATGACATAAGATCTCGGAGTAGCACCAGCAACAACAGCAGGTATTTCCCCAAGTGCTCTAATGATTCAGCAACAGCAGGGGTCTTGCACCACGCCGCAGGTTGTAGTAGAAAGCTTGTTTTTGTTTCTCTTTTGCATCTTTATTCCTGACAGCTTGAAGATTTGGTCATCGGGGTCAGAGATTTGTCTCAAGCGTGGGAAGTGCTGTTTTAATCTTTCTCACCATGAGCATTTCAGCTGGGCTGACACCTGAGTTGTGCGATAACAACAACACATGAGAGCGAGTACAGGGTCTTTCCTTTTTAGAATTCTTTGTGATTTGCACTCTTCTCTCGGCACTTGGGGGTTATATGGGCTAGAGGTAATGTCTTGGAAGTTCAACTCTGGCGAACTTCTGGAACTTCTCACAAAGCAACCTGGGGCCTGTTGCCTGAAACAACCTGGTCTAGGCAGGCAAAATGAGTGAAAAGTGTCTTTCACTTCAGCACTACTTGTGAAGCAGTATTTGTAGGCATGTTGAATATCTCCAGAAATGGTCTAATACAACTACATAAGTGTGCTTGTTATGATCAAACAGGTCAACTGCAAGTCTTTTCCACAGCCTGCCTGATCAAGGGGTCGAGATGAGAGACTCTTTACACTGTGCGTGTCTCATTTCATGGCAAGTCTGAGAGGACAAAAATAAACATAGAACTCGCTCCTGAATTATGTTCCTTTTGGGATAGAAGTACTTACATATTTTCTGAACACAAACTTTTTCTGGTCCGATTCTGCCGCAAAAGCGAAAGTCTTAAAAATATTTTCAGCCTCCGGACCCATGGCGGATATTAAAGCACTGACCTGGACCTCACCGCCATCTTTGTTCAGTTTTGTAGCCACGTGAAAACACTGGAAATGCTGCTTCCATTTTCTCCACTCAGTTGGGCGGTCGAACTGGAAAGCCTCTGGAGGATTAAACTAGGGCTGCAGCTATCGATTATTTTAGTAAGAGTATTCTATTGATTATTCTGGCGATTAATCAAGTAATCGGATAAAAAGTACTTTTACGTTTTTAAACATCAATAGTCCAGTGCTCTCCCTAAGCAAAGTGTTGACATTTTACTGAAATGGTGATGGGATGTGGCTTTGTTTTTTATTTTGTTTTTCCAACTTGCAAAATGTAACCATTGTTAAGGTTTTTTTTTTTTAATAAAGGTTGGTTGACTGGGTCCCTGCGCAAATTTTTTTTTTAATCCTTCTTTCTCTGCGATTCAGCAGATACATTTCAGCTGGAGGCTGAACATGCAAGACTTGCAGTCAATTTTTATTTTAATTATTTTACCGTCTTTTGAAGTACGGAGCCCGCCTGGGGACATGGTGGTTCATTTTTTTTGGCCCAGATTATTGCGTTACCTCGCAATAGTTTTTGCGTTCCCTCGCAATAACCTAATCATATTAAAGCTCATGCCTATCAGAGCACACAGTGTGTGGAATCAGGTGCGGGAGACTGAACGCATATACAGGCACACACACACACAGCAGGCTTTATTTTACTCTGTGTGTTGCGTTAGAAAGCTGTAGCTATGGTTGCTAATTTGATTAGCTGTTAGGCTCTAGTCTTTTTTTTCTGGGGACGTTGCAGCTCCACACACAGGCTTGGCACAAGTACTACAATGTTAAACAAAGCTTCGAGGCACAGAATTTGTCTCGATCATTTTTTGTAATCAGATAGAGTTACTCGACTAATCGTTTCAGCCCTAGATTACATTTAGCCATTTTCTCTAAGCTATACATCTGTGACTGTCAGGAATTGACGTTCGCCTGCTTTTATTTCTTGGCTTTGATGTGTTTTTTCAGTTACTGTTTTGTTGGCGTTTTTACTCTTTGGGTCTATCTTTCACTTTCTCTCTTGTCTGTCTCTGCTGGCTCTTGGTGGTGGGTGTTTCCCTCTCTCTGGCCACACACTCATTCTGGTGTGTTCCATGCACACCAGCTCTCAATCTGCACCTCATCACCTTGGTGTATTTAAGCTCCTCATTTTGCTTTACTCCATCGCCAGATTGATGTGCCTAGTGCCTTCTCTCCAGCTCTGTATCCTGTTGTCTCGTTCTGCCTGCTTGAGGGGTGATTCTTTAACTACGGGCACTATTGGCCTTGTAAATGTAATTTCCACCACACCACTGCCTTACAATATAAAGCACCTTGGGGCAACTGTTTGTTGTGATTTGGCGCTATATACATGTGCTCTGATGTCACTGTTTATCTCCATAGAAACTACCCAAACAATCTTTCATACAAACTGTTTAAAGGGACATTACAGTGTTGTGGTGGAAATTACAGCAACAGTGTGGGGCAACTACATTTTGTTTAAAAAAAAAAATCACAACAGTTGTATGACATTGAATACCCCAATTATGTTTTGATTATTTTACTGATATTTTATTCAGAGATATTTTAAAACATTAGAAAAATGTTTACCATTCATTTTTATCATTGAAGATCAAAAGTCTGGGTGTGGGACAAGCACAAAATGGCAATATTTGCATATAATGATGCTGAAAAAAGGTGAAAAAGTCATCATAGACTACTAGAACAAATTTCTTAACACACTTTCATTGTAAAGATAACTATAAAAGTGTGAAATTTCCCCTTTTTTCTGTTTTTCATACAATATGATCAAAGGACATAATAAGTGCCCGTAGTCTAAGAATCACCCTCATGTGTTTTTCAGCCACCTGCCTGTATCCTTGACCACGCCTTTGCCTGATGTTCCTAGTTTTGTTATTCCTGTTGGACTGCTTTACTATGTACCGGACCCCGTTTACCATTTCAGTAAACTGCTTTTATACTCAACAAAAATATAAACGCAACACTTTTGGTTTTGCTCCCATTTTGTATGAGATGAACTCAAAGATCTAAAACTTTTTCCACATACACAATATCACCATTTCACTCAAATATTGTTCACAACCAGTCTAAATCTGTGATAGTGAGCACTTCTCCTTTGCTGAGATAATCCATCCCACCTCACAGGTGTGCCATATCAAGATGCTGATTAGACACCATGATTCACTAATCATGGTGTCTAATCAGGTGTGCCTTAGACTGCCCACAATAAAAGGCCACTCTGAAAGGTGCAGTTTTGTTTTATTGGGGGGGGATACCAGTCAGTATCTGGTGTGACCACCATTTGCCTCATGCAGTGCAACACATCTCCTTCGCATCATCCGTGAAGAGAACACCTCTCCAACATGCCAAACGCCAGCGAATGTGAGCATTTGCCCACTCAAGTCGGTTACGACAACGAACTGGAGTCAGGTCGAGACCCCGATGAGGACGATGAGCATGCAGATGAGCTTCCCTGAGATGGTTTCTGACAGTTTGTGCAGAAATTCTTTGGTTATGCAAACCGATTGTTTCAGCAGCTGTCCGAGTGGCTGGTCTCAGACGATCTTGGAGGTGAACATGCTGGATGTGGAGGTCCTGGGCTGGTGTGGTTACACGTGGTCTGCGGTTGTGAGGCTGGTTGGATGTACTGCCAAATTCTCTGAAACGCCTTTGGAGATGGCTTATGGTAGAGAAATGAACATTCAATACACGAGCAACAGCTCTGGTTGACATTCCTGCTGTCAGCATGCCAACTGCACGCTCCCTCAAATGTTGCAACATCTGTGGCATTGTGCTGTGTGATAAAACTGCACCTTTCAGAGTGGCCTTTTATTGTGGGCAGTCTAAGGCACACCTGTGCACTAATCATGGTGTCTAATCAACATCTTGATATGGCACACCTGTGAGGTGGGATGGATTATCTCAGCAAAGGAGAAGTGCTCACTATCACAGATTTAGACTGGTTTGTGAACAATATTTGAGGGAAATGGTGATACTGTGGATGTGGAAAAAGTTTTAGATCTTTGAGTTCATCTCATACAAAATGGGAGCAAAACCAAAAGTGTTGCGTTTATATTTTTGTTGAGTACATACAGAGCCAGCTGTCTGAGTCCTAAATTTGCGTCCTGCCTGAAACATCACCCAGACCTGATAGTTACCAGCATGTAAAAGTAGCGATGCCACACGCTACTTTAAGTTTAATTTAAGGTTTAATTTACTTTAAGAATCAGGAACAGACATCACACGGGCAGCAAATCGAAACATAACAGTACAGAGACACAGAACATAAAGGTAGATCCCGGGAGTCGCTGTAGCAACCGATGGTCCTGCTTTATGACAGCTGTCGCGACATAGTATATTTATGACAACAAGTCTGGGGTCCATGAAGAGAAGAACTCCTATGTAGGTCCTGAGGCTCATTGGTGAGGTGATTATTCCCTGTATGAGACAGTCTTCATTTTTCCTTGTATAGGTGCTGCACATTACCACATCCACTATACCACAAAACGTCATAGCTTCTCCAATTCTGAAAAGGTGGCCCCTTTAGTCCTCCTACCAAGGTATCACAGTACCACTTTGAGACTCCTCAGGTTATTCTCAAATATTATTTTACCTTGTATATGACTAGAGGCATGCCACTGCCAAGTTAAGCAAATATGTAAAAAGTGTGGGTTACACTTTACATTTTGACACTTGACTGTTGGCTGAGCCCAGGAAGTCATTGAACCACTGAATCCAGGTTTTTCAGCCAAGACAAATGGAAACAGCACTCAGTTTCTTGCAAGTTTCAGCTAAAACATGGACTTATTCTGCAAGATTCCTCCCCCCCAAAGTGGTAAACAGGTGTCATTCGTTGGCTCTTGACACTCAACTTGCAACCTGAGATGGTTCATCTAGGTAGGGATGTGGAATGACCATCCATTTTCACCTAAAATTTTTTTTCCCAGCCCCGCAATTATATATGTTAATCTTATGACTCACAAAGCGAGATACCAAGGCACAGATCAAGGTAACAGACCAATGAGACACCAACCAAAGCTTTGGAAATGAAAGAAACCAAATCAGTAACAATTCAGTTTTTCCTCATTATATCCCCTTTAAATTTAAATACCAGGTGACACGATCTTGACAGTTTTTTATCCTTTGCTTAGTTTTTGTAACGTTGGCGTTTAGTTTCACTTTCATTGACCAGCTGAATGTTTTCACACAGTGCAGAAGCCGGTTTGTGAGCACTGCTGCTGCGTTCATGTACTGTTGGAAATTACAGGGCAAACGCAACCTGCCTGGATTTTTTTTTTTTTTTTTTACGGCGTAGGAAGGGGGGTCAGCTTCACTGGGCTCAGGCATCTTATATAGGCCAGAATCTTTTGTGTGGATGCAATTAATTATTTTACCAAAAATAAAATTAAGACCACGCTCCTGCTACAAGCAGATGATCCTACAAGGAGATGATCCCTCTTTTGTTCTGGATGAGGAACCAGAGCAGGTGGATCCACCGACGTGCACACAGATCTCTACAGTGGGTTGAATCACACGCTTCTGTTTGCAGTTTCTCTAGGACTCAGGCACTATGAACTCCATCCCAGTGCCGAGTCCTGGAATGCAGAGATGCAGACACACACTGCTCCAGCAGTGGCTCCAGGCACGTTTTGTTTAAAAGCGAGGAGATCAATGTTAGCTTTGGTTTTCATTTTGTTCCTCTTTTGTCCCTTTTGTGCTCTTGATTCACAGGCTATTCGGTGATAAAGTTTGTTCGTCCTCCTTTTTGTGACTTTTTTTTTTTTTTACTTTTTTCCCTTCGTTTAGGAATCGGCATATGCTGTGTGACCAGGCCTTTACTTCAAGAGGCCAGTTATCCTGAAAAAAAAAAATACCTTTCTGCTTCTAAGCATTTAAAATATAGAGGCGACTCTCTCAGACAGACTGAGGGACAGCAAACACCAGCAGTACTCCGGAACGTACTGTGTCATGAGACGACAATGACACAGAGGTAACAGTGATGAGCCAAGCATGTATTCAGTGCATCATTATCACAAATGCAACAGCATCTCTCTCAGGTAAAAATCATGTTGCTGTACAAAATTCACAATGCATCACAAGTTTATGAAGGACTGTTGGGATAGGCTCCAGACCCTCCGTGACCCTTAACTGGAGTGAGTATAGAAAATGAATGAATGTAGCAAGTGTGGAAAGCACCACATTTGACCAGGAAACACCTGAAATAAAGTCTGGAAACTGTTGTTTTTTTGTGTGTGTTTGTTTTTTCTTCATTTTCAGAAAGCTGGTCCATGTAACACCACATCCCAGCCCACAAGCCACTAACTGGATTTGGCGAATACAAACACCAAACAACAAAGAAAGAACATGTGGCTCAGTAGTATGACTCATCTTCCCTTCTGTTCTCCTCCGGTTGTCTCATTGTCTGCACAAAGCCATTGTTTTCATCTTTCCCTTCCTGTCCTTGTATAAATAAAATTGGTCCTAGCACAGAACCTTGTGGAACTCCATAATTAACTTTAGTCTGTGAAGAAGATTCCCCATTTACATGAACAAATTGTAATCTATTAAACAAATATGATTCAAACCACCGCAGCGCAGTGCCTTTAATACCTATGGCATGCTCTAATCTCTGTAATAAAATTTTATGGTCAACAGTATCAAAAGCAGCACTGAGGTCTAACAGAACAAGCACAGAGATGAGTCCACTGTCCGAGGCCATAAGAAGATCATTTGTAACCTTCACTAATGCTGTTTCTGTACTATGATGTACACATTCCATGTTTTGTGTGCTCAGCTTTATTATATTTGTTAATATATATCCATTCCTACATTTAAGGCCTGCAGCATTTCAAAAAAAAAAAAAAAAGCTTGGGACAAGGCAATTTATTCTAAATCTAAGAATTAATAATTTTTCCAGCCAGTTTTCTTGAGAAATGTCAGGGGATGAACACATGAACATTTTCAAGGCACTGAATATTTCTTAAACTTCATTTACATCGATCATTCAGAAATACAAACAGTGTGGTACTTTATGGTAAATCTGTGTCAAGTAGGCAGTTCTCAAAAACTAAATGGCCATGCTGGAAGTAGACAAGTGAGGGAAGCCACCAAGACAACTCTGGAAGAACTTTTGGTTTCTGTGGGTGGGTTTCCTCCAGGTGCTCCGGTTTCCTCCCATATCCAAAGACATGCGGGTTAGGTGGAATGGAATCTTTAAATTGTCCGTAGTGTGCGTGTGGGTGTGAAGGTGCTTGTCTGTTTGTGGCCCTGCGACAGACTGGAGACCCTTAACTGGACTAAGCAGTTGAAGATGAGTGAGTGAGTAGCTGCAGTCTGATCATTTTGAAAAATAACAAATTAGTAGCTTGTATTTTTATTCTGAATGGGGTATATTTTAGTGTGATGATGGAATTCATCCTGATTTTTTTTTTTTTACCTCAGTCCTGTTTTGAGCTTGAACATAAAACAACTACATTAACTCAGGATCTAAAATAAATACTTTAAAAAAATAAAAGTTTATTAAAGTTCAGAGTTCTCAAGTGCTTAATGTGATTAATGCTTCTGATCATCATTGCGCAAGTCGTCTGACTTGTCGAACACTTAACCACAAGACCGACAAGATTTTTAACTACACATCAGTCTAGCAGGGAAAAATATCTTCTAGACATGGGTCAAACTTTACTGGTCCACATTATTGGACCAGTGGATTTCTGTACCTGTTGTGTGGGCCGCTGAAGAGGAGGTACTGCTGGCCCACCACCACAAGATGGCGCCCTGCTTGAAGTGCGGGCTTCAAGCACGAGAGGGCGTCGGAGCAACCAGGAGTGACAGCTGTCACTCATCATCCGTACCAGCTGTCACTCATCCGCTACTCATCACCACCACCATAAAGGCCGGACTGCAACTCCACCTCCCCGCCGAAAAATCAGCTACCATTCAGGTAATTGTCTCCGCTGACTCATACGTTGAGTAATAATCTGAACTTCTGTTGCAGCCGTTTTCCTGGTGTTCTGCCTTATCTGGTGGACTGGCGTTTGGTGTGATCAGCGACGGCTTCGCCTCACACCCCAAACCAAGATAAGTGGTTAAACAGGAGCTGCACGAGTGTGTGATTGGAGGTGGAGGTTCTCCCTCCTTTACTAAACACTGACTGTGGGAGTACTGAGTGTGCGAACTCACACTCATCTGGACTGTCTCTGTTCTCTGCCAGTAGTACCGGGTCTGACTGCTGAAGACAGCGGCCACCTGGGGCGCAGGGCTTGGTGGCTCCGGTGTTCTTCAGCTCCGTTGGTGGTGGAAGCCGTGTGGGGATCCAGCTCTTCTCTCGCCAGGCGTCTTCTATCGTCGAGCCTGCCCACACGTCACCTGGTGTATGATTGACAGTCCACCATATTGTTATTGTCTGTACGTTGTTGTGCGATTCACAACATTAAATTGTTACTTTTGGCTTATCCATTGTCCGTTCATTACCGCCCCCTGTTGTGGGTCCGTGTCACGTCACTTTCACAACAGGATTTCTCGGCCAGCGTCATGGATCCCGAGGGGTGTCAACCATCGCTTGAACAGCCAATGGAAGAGCGAGGTGCACAGGCGCCAGCAGGAGTGTTGGGTGAGCTGCAGCACATCTTAACCGCCTTTACCGCTCGGTTGGACTTAGTTACAGAGCAGAGCAGTGTTCTCAATCGTAGGATAGAGGCTCTCACCGCCCAGGTGGAAGCGCGTGCTCAGAGCGCTGCTGCAGCACCTCCTCCTGCTGACCGTGTGCCAGAAACAGGCATTCCGCTGGTCGTTCAACGAACCCCCCCACCGTCCCCTGAAGCATACATAAGCCCTCCGGAGCCGTACGGAGGCTGTGTGGAGACGTGCGCGGACTTCTTGATGCAGTGCTCGCTCGTCTTTTCACAGCGTCCCGTCATGTACGCGTCAGACGCTAGCCGGGTGGCTTACGTTATAAATTTGCTTCGAGAAGAGGCACGCGCCTGGGCTACGGCGCTTTGGGAGCAGAATTCACGGCTCCTAACGGTTTATACTGAGTTTGTGAGGGAGTTCCAACAGGTGTTCGACCACCCTCATAGAGGCGAAACCGCTTCAAGTGTGCTGCTGTCGATACGGCAGGGGCGTCGGAGCGCAGCGAAGTATGCAGTCGACTTCCGCATCGCGGCAGCGCGAGCCGGCTGGAATGCTGTTGCACTCCGCGCCGCCTTTGTAAACGGACTATCTCTGGTACTTAAGGAGCACCTGGTGGCAAAGGACGAGCCGCGGGATTTAGATGGGCTTATCGACCTGGTTATATGGTTAGACAACCGATTAACGGAACACCGAAGGCAGCGAGACGAGAGGCGTGGTCAAGTACACGCCATCCCTCTTCCTCCCGGGTCTGAAAGGGACTTCCCCACGCTCCACTGCCAGGGCTTTCCACGTGACAACAGCTCCCCCTGCTGACGTTGCTATGGAAACGAGCAGGGCCAAAAAACGATCAGATCAGAGACAAAGGAGGCTGATCCGTGGAGAGTGTTTTCTCTGCAGCTCTACTGAGCACACACAGAGAGAATGCCCCAAATGGTCAAAACAGCAGCACTCGTCCTTAGAGACTGGGCTAAGGGTGGGTCACAACACCCACGTGGGGAAACCCCAACGATCTGCACGAATCCCAGTCACGATCCTGAGTGGGGATCTAACCCTTCACGCCCCAGCACTGGTGGACACGGGGTCGGAGGGGAATCTGCTGGATAGCAGATGGGCAAAGGAGGTTGGGCTCCCTCTAGTGGCCTTACCGTCACCATTGTCGGTGCGGGCACTAGATGGCACCCTTCTTCCACTAATCACACACCAGACTCAGCCAGTGACATTGGTGGTGTCTGGGAATCACAGGGAGGAGATTGTGTTTTATGTAACACCTTCTACCTCCCGAGTGATTTTGGGTTTTCCATGGGTGTTAAAACAATCCCAGGATTGATTGGCCGTCTGGGGTTGTGGTTCAGTGGAGCGAAACTTGCCACCGGGAGTGTTTAGGATCCTCGGTTCCACCCGGTGTGACAGCTAAGGAGGAGGTTTTAGTTCCCCCCAATCTGGCAGCGGTGCCGGCCGGCTACCACGACCTTGCTGACGTCTTCAGCAAGGATCTGGCACTCACGCTGCCCCCGCACCGTCCGTACGATTGTGCCATTGATTTGATACCGGGCGCTGAGTACCCGTCCAGCAGGCTGTGCAACCTCTCACGTCCGGAACGCGAATCAATGGAGACCTACATCCGGGACTCGTTAGCTGCCAGGTTGATCCGGAACTCCACCTCCCCGATGGGTGCTGGTTTCTTTTTTGTGGGCAAGAAGGACGGCGGACTCCGTCCATGCATTGATTACAGAGGGCTGAACGAGATCACGGTTCGCAACCGATACCCGTTACCTATGTTGGATTCAGTGTTCACGCCCCTGCATGGAGCCCAAATTTTCACGAAATTGGATCTTAGGAATGCTTATCACCTGGTTCGGATCCGGAAGGGAGACGAGTGGAAGACGGCATTTAACACCCCATTAGGTCACTGAGTACCTGGTCATGCCGTTCGGCCTCACCAATGCGCCCGCGACGTTCCAAGCATTGGTTAATGATGTCTTGCGGGACTTCCTGCATCGGTTTGTCTCCGTATATCTAGACGATATACTCATCTTTTCTCCGGATCCTGAGACCCATGTCAAGCATGTACGTCAGGTCCTACAGCGGTTGTTGGAGAACCGGCTGTTTGTGAAGGGCGAGAAGTGTGAGTTCCACCGCACTTCTTTGTCCTTCTTGGGGTTCATCATCTCCTCCAACTCCGTCGCCCCTGATCCGGCCAAGGTTGCGGCGGTGAGAGATTGGCCCCAACCAACGAACCGTAGGAACCTACAACAGTTCCTCGGTTTTGCAAATTTCTACCGGAGGTTCATCAAGGGCTAGTCAGGTAGTTACCCCCTGACAGCCCTGACCTCCACAAAAGTCCCCTTCACCTGGTTGGATCGGTGCGAAGCCGCGTTTATGGAGTTGAAACGCCGGTTCTCGACTGCACCGGTTCTGGTGCAGCCCGATCCCAAGCGCCAGTTTGTTGTTGAAGTGGATGCCTCTGACTCAGGGATAGGAGCTGTGCTATCCCAGAGCGGGGAGTCCGACAAGGTTCTCCATCCATGTGCCTACTTTTCCCGCAGGTTGACCCCAGCTGAACGGAACTATGACGTCGGCAATCGGGAACTTCTTGCGGTGAAGGAGGCTCTTGAGGAGTGGAGACACCTGTTGGAGAGAGCATCGGTACCATTTACGGTTTTCACGCGAAGCGTCTGAACCCCAGGCAAGCCCGCTGGTCGCTGTTCTTCGGGCGTTTTGACTTCCGGATCACCTACCGCCCCGGGACAAAGAACCAACGATCTGACGCCCTGTCCCGGGTGCACGAAGAGGAGGTCAAGACCGAGCTGTCAGACCCCCCTGAAACCATCATCCCCGAGTCCACTGTCGTGGCCGCCCTTACCTGGGACGTGGGGAAGACCGTCCGGGAGGCCCTGACACGGAGCCCGGACCCGGGGAAAGGTCAGAAGAACAAACTGTACGTCCCACCAGAGGCCAGGGCTGCGGTCCTTGACTTCTGTCATGGTTCCAAGCTCTTCTGTCACCCAGGGGTGCGAAGGACCGTGGCAGTGGTCCGGCAGCGCTTCTGGTGGGCGTCTATGGAAGCCGACGTCCGGGAGTATGTCCAGGCCTGCACCACCTGTGCCAGGGGCAAAGCCGACCAGCACAAGGCCCAAGGCCTCCTCCAGCCTCTGCCTGTGCCTTGTCGCCCCTGGTCTCATATCGGCCTGGACTTTGTCACGGGCCTCCCGCCGTCCCAGGGAAACACCACCATCTTAACGATAGTGGACCGGTTCTCCAAGGCGGCCCACTTCGTGGCCCTCCCGAAGCTCCCAACGGCCCAGGAGACTGCAGACCTCCTGGTCCACCACGTCGTGCGTCTGCATGGGATTCCATCAGACATTGTCTCGGATCGTGGTCCTCAGTTCTCCTCCCAGTTCTGGCGGAGTTTCTGTAGGGAACTGGGGGCCACCGTCAGTCTCTCGTCTGGGTACCACCCCCAGACGAACAGGCAGGCAGAGCGGACTAACCAGGAACTGGAGCAGGCCCTCCGTTGCGTGACCTCCGCGCACCCGACGGCCTGGAGTGACCATCTGGCCTGGATCGAGTACGCTCATAACAGCCAAGTCTCGTCTGCCACCGGCCTCTCCCCATTTGAAGTGTGTTTGGGGTACCAGCCCCCATTGTTCCCGCTAGTGGAGGGAGAGGTCGGGGTGCCCTCGGTCCAGGCCCATCTGAGAAGGTGCCGTCGGGTGTGGCGTACCGCCCGCTCTGCCCTGCCAAGAACCATGCAGACCGCCGGCGTGCCCCGGCCCCTGCGTATCAGCCTGGGCAGGAGGTTTGGCTTTCCACAAAGGACATTCCCCTGCAAGTGGAATCCCAAAAGTTGAAGGACAGATACATTGGACCTTTCCCCATCCTCAAAGTCCTCAGTCCAGCCGCAGTGAAGCTGGCAGCTTCAGCTTCACTGCGGATCCACCCGGTTTTCCATGTGTCACACATCAAACCTCACCACGTTTCACCCCTCTGTACCCCCGGACCGGCGCCGCCTCCTGCCCGGATCATCGACGGGGAGCCGGCTTGGACCGTGCGCCGGCTCCTGGATGTCCATCAGAAGGGCCGGGGGTTCCAGTATTTGGTGGACTGGGAGGGGTATGGACCCGAAGAACGCTCCTGGGTGAAGAGGAGCTTCATCCTGGACCCGGCCCTCCTGGCCAACTTCTACCGGCGGCACCCGGACAAGCCTGGTCGGGCGCCAGGAGGCACCCGTTGAGGGGGGGGGGGGGTCCTGTTGTGTGGGCCGCTGAAGAGGAGATACTGCTGGCCCACCACCACAAGATGGCACCCTGCTTGAAGTGCGGGCTTCAAGCACGAGAGGGCGTCGGAGCAACCAGGAGTGACAGCTGTCACTCATCATCCGTACCAGCTGTCACTCATCCACTACTCATCACCACCACCATAAAGGCCGGACTGCAACTCCACCTCCCCGCCGAGAAATCAGCAACCATTCAGGTAATTGTCTCTGCTGACTCATACGTTGAGTAATAATCTGAACTTCTGTTGCAGCCGTTTTCCTGGTGTTCTGCCTTACCTGTGGGATTGGCGTTTGGTGTGATCAGCGACGGCTCCGCCTCACACCCCAAACCAAGATAAGTGGTTAAACAGGAGCTGCACGAGTGTGTGATTGGAGGTGGAGGTTCTCCCTCCTTTACTAAACACTGACTGTGGGAGTACTGAGTGTGCGAACTCACACTCATCTGGACTGTCTCTGTTCTCTGCCAGTAGTACCGGGTCTGACTGCTGAAGACAGCGGCCACCTGGGGCGCAGGGCTTGGCGGCTCCGGTGTTCTTCAGCTCCGTTGGTGGTGGAAGCCGTGTGGGGATCAATCAATCAATCAATCAACTTTTTTCTTGTATAGCGCCAAATCACAACAAACAGTTGCCCCAAGGCGCTCCACATTGCAAGGCAAGGCCATACAATAATTATGAAACACAGTCTACGTCTAAAGCAACATAACCAAGGGATGGTCCAGGGTCACCCGATCCAGCCCTAACTATAAGCCTTAGCGAAAAGGAAAGTTTTAAGCCTAATCTTAAAAGTAGAGAGGGTATCTGTTTCCCTGATCTGAATTGGGAGCTGGTTCCACAGGAGAGGAGCCTGAAAGCTGAAGGCTCTGCCTCCCATTCTACTCTTACAAACCCTAGGAACTACAAGTAAGCCCGCAGTCTGAGAGCGAAGCGCTCTAATGGGGTAATATGGTACTACGAGGTCCCTAAGATAAGATGGGACCTGATTATTCAAAACCTTATAAGTAAGAAGAAGAATTTTAAATTCTATTCTAGCATTAACAGGAAGCCAATGAAGGGAGGCCAACACGGGTGAGATATGCTCTCTCCTGCTAGTCCCCGTCAGTACTCTAGCTGCAGCATTCTGAACCAACTGAAGGCTTTTTAGGGAACTTTTAGGACAACCTGATAATAATGAATTACAATAGTCCAGCCTAGAGGAAATAAATGCATGAATTAGTTTTTCAGCATCACTCTGAGACAAGACCTTTCTGATTTTAGAGATATTGCGTAAATGCAAAAAGGCAGTCCTACATATTTGTTTAATATGCGCTTTGAATGACATATCCTGATCAAAAATAACTCCAAGATTTCTCACAGTATTACTAGAGATCAGGGAAATGCCATCCAGAGTAACGATCTGGTTAGACACCATGCTTCTAAGATTTGTGGGGCCAAGTACAATAACTTCAGTTTTATCTGAGTTTAAAAGCAGGAAATTAGAGGTCATCCATGTCTTTATGTCTGTAAGACAATCCTGCAGTTTAGCTAATTGGTGCGTATCCTCTGGCTTCATGGATAGATAAAGCTGGGTATCATCTGCGTAACAATGAAAATTTAAGCAATACCGTCTAATAATACTGCCCAAGGGAAGCATGTATAAAGTGAATAAAATTGGTCCTAGCACAGAACCTTGTGGAACTCCATAATTAACTTTAGTCTGTGAAGAAGATTCCCCATTTACATGAACAAACTGTAATCTATTAGACAAATATGATTCAAACCACCGCAGCGCAATGCCTTTAATACCTATGACATGCTCTAATCTCTGTAATAAAATTTTATGGTCAACAGTATCAAAAGCAGCACTGAGGTCCAACAGAACAAGCACAGAGATAAGTCCACTGTCCGAAGCCATAAGAAGATCATTTGTAACCTTCACTAATGCTGTTTCTGTACTATGATGAATTCTAAAACCTGACTGAAACTCTTCAAATAGACCATTCCTCTGCAGGTGATCAGTTAGCTGTTTTACAACTACCCTCTCAAGAATCTTTGAGAGAAAAGGAAGGTTGGAGATTGGCCTATAATTAGCTAAGATAGCTGGGTCAAGTGATGGCTTTTTAAGTAATGGTTTAATTACTGCCACCTTAAAGGCCTGTGGTACATAACCAACTAACAAAGATAGATTGATCATATTTAAGATTGAAGCATTAAATAATGGTAGGACTTCCTTGAGCAGCCTGGCAGGAATGGGGTCTAATAAGCATGTTGATGGTTTGGATGAAGTAACTAATGAAAATAACTCAGACAGAACAATCGGAGAGAAAGAGTCTAACCAAATACCGGCATCACTGAAAGCAGCCAAAGATAACGATACATCTTTGGGATGGTTATGAGTAATTTTTTCTCTAATAGTCAAACTTTTGTTAGCAAAGAAAGTCATGAAGTCATTACTAGTTAAAGTTAATGGAATACTCAGCTCAATAGAGCTCTGACTCTTTGTCAGCCTGGCTACAGTGCTGAAAAGAAACCTGGGGTTGTTCTTATTTTCTTCAATTAGTGATGAGTAGAAAGATGTCCTAGCTTCACGAAGGGCTTTCTTATAGAGCAACAAACTCTTTTTCCAGGCTAAGTGAAGATCTTCTAAATTAGTGAGACGCCATTTCCTCTCCAACTTACGGGTTATCTGCTTTAAGCTATGAGTTTGTGAGTTATACCACGGAGTCAGACACTTCTGATTTAAAGCTCTCTTTTTCAGAGGAGCTACAGCATCCAAAGTTGTCTTCAATGAGGATGTAAAACTATTGACAAGATACTCTAACTCCCTTACAGAGTTTAGGTAGCTACTCTGCTCTGTGTTGGTATATGACATTAGAGAACATAAAGAAGGAATCATATCCTTAAACCTAGTTACAGCGCTTTCTGAAAGACTTCTAGTGTAATGAAACTTATTCCCCACTGCAGGGTAGTCCATCAGGGTAAATGTAAATGTTATTAAAAAATGATCAGACAAAAGGGAGTTTTCAGGGAATACTGTTAAGTCTTCTATTTCCATACCATAAGTCAGAACAAGATCTAAAATATGATTAAAGTGGTGGGTGGACTCATTTACTTTTTGAGCAAAGCCGATAGAGTCTAATAATAGATTAAATGCAGTGTTGAGGCTGTCATTCTCAGCATCTGTGTGGATGTTAAAATCGCCCACTATAATTATCTTATCTGAGCTAAGCACTAAGTCAGACAAAAGGTCTGAAAATTCACAGAGAAACTCACAGTAACGACCAGGTGGACGATAGATAATAACAAATAAAACTGGTTTTTGGGACTTCCAATTTGGATGGACAAGACTAAGAGACAAGCTTTCAAATGAATTAAAGCTCTGTCTAGGTTTTTGATTAATTAATAAGCTGGAATGGAAGATTGCTGCTAATCCTCCGCCCCGGCCCGTGCTACGAGCATTCTGACAGTTAGTGTGACTCGGGGGTGTTGACTCATTTAAACTAACATATTCATCCTGCTGTAACCAAGTTTCTGTTAGGCAGAATAAATCAATACGTTGATCAATTATTATATCATTTACCAACAGGGACTTAGAAGAAAGAGACCTAATGTTTAATAGACCACATTTAACTGTTTTAGTCTGTGGTGCAATTGAAGGTGCTATATTATTTTTTCTTTTTGAATTTTTATGCTTAAATAGATTTTTGCTAGTTATTGGTGGTCTGGGAGCAGGCACCGTCTCTACGGGGATGGGGTAATAGGGGGATGGCAGGGGGAGAGAAGCTGCAGAGAGGTGTGTAAGACTACAACTCTGCCTCCTGGTCCCAACGCTAGACAGTCACAGTTTGGAGGATCCCAAAAAATTGGCCAGATTTCTAGAAATGAGAGCTGCTCCCTCTAAAGTGGGATGGATGCCGTCTCTCCTAACAAGACCAGGTTTTCCCCAGAAGCTTTGCCAATTATCAATGAAGCCCACCTCATTTTTTGGACACCACTCAGACAGCCAGCAATTCAAGGAGAACATGCGGCTAAACATGTCACTCCCGGTCTGATTGGGGAGGGGCCCAGAGAAAACAACAGAGTCCGACATTGTTTTTGCAAAGTTACACACCGATTCAATCGGTGTGTAATCGGATCCAGCTCTTCTCTCGCCAGGCGTCTTCTATCGTCGAGCCTGCCCACACGTCACCTGGTGTATGATTGACAGTCCACCATATTGTTATTGTCTGTACGTTGTTGTGCGATTCACAACATTAAATAGTTACTTTTGGCTTATCCATTGTCCGTTCATTACCGCCCCCTGTTGTGGGTCCGTGTCACGTCACTTTCACAACAGTACCCCTACAAACCCCAGACCATTTTGCTGTGAGGCAAAAGTACTGAGCCACACACAACTGCCCAATAATAATAGCGGCTCTGAAAGCTGCCTCGTGCCAAAGGACCAAAATTTGGTCTGACCAAGAGGTGGTCTCAGTCTGAATCAAACTGAACCATGGTCCAGGGCTTTTGTAGTGTGAAAACAATTTCTAGATAGTTTGGACATTCAGACAAATTACAGAAAGGAGGCAGGTCATCACCCATTAAAATGTATAAGAACAAAAATGGTAAATTTATCTGATTAAAACCGGGTGACTGTCTGCAACGTTCTCAGTCTTCTTGTCAATGATAAAACATTTATGTGTTGCTGCGGCAGCCAGCAGTTAAATATTTCCCTTTTGCCAGCAAATGCTGTGAAATTGCTCACCACTCGCTCCAACAAAGAAAACATTCAACACTGAGGGAGGTGCTGTAAAAAGCGGCACCATGACATCACTGGCTGGTCTCTTTGGTGCTTCAAAACCGCTTTGTTTCTGGCTAAATATAACACATTTTTCATATATTATTTGAAACCTAGTGAGAAATGAACACTTCTAAAACTGAAATCTCCGTTTTTGCACCCTGATCAGTCTTCTTTTTTTTTTTTTTTTACTAAAATTGAGGAAGCATACTTGAAGGTGACTTTTTATAAACTATATTTTATATACTTAAGAATAATATAGTGAAGTATACTTGGCTTATACTGAGAAGTATAAACAAAAGTCTAAGTACATTAATACAACCCCTGGCAAAAATTATGGAATCACCGGCCTCGGAGGATGTTCATTCAGTTGTTTAATTTTGTAGAAAAAAAGCAGATCACAGACATGACACAAAACTAAAGTCATTTCAAATGGCAACTTTCTGGCTTTAAGAAACAGTGTAAGAAATCAAGAAAAAAAGATTGTGGCAGTCAGTAACGGTTACTTTTTTTTAGACCAAGCAGAGGAAAAAAAAAATATGGAATCACTCAATTCTGAGGAAAAAATTATGGAATCACCCTGTAAATTTTCATCCCCAAAACGAACACCTGCATCATATCAGATCTGCTCGTTAGTCTGCATCTAAAAAGGAGTGAACACACCTTGGAGAGCTGTTGCACCAAGTGGACTGACATGAATCCTGGCTCCAACACGAGAGATGTCAATTGAAACAAAGGAGAGGATTATCAAACTCTTAAAAATAGGGTAAATCATCAAGGCAATGTTGCAAAAGATGTTGGTTGTTCACAGTCAGCTGTGTCTAAACTCTGGACCAAATACAAACAACATGGGAAGGTTGTTAAAGGCAAACATACTGGTAGACCAAGGAAGACATCAAAGCGTCAAGACAGAAAACTTAAAGCAATATGTCTCAAAAATCGAAAAGTGTACAACAAAACAAATGAGGAACGAATGGGAGGAAACTGGAGTCAACGACTGTGACCGAACTGTAAGAAACCGCCTAAAGGAAATGGGATTTACATACAGAAAAGCTAAACGAAAGGCATCATTAACACCTAAACAGAAAAAAACAAGGTTACAATGGGCTAAGGAAAAGCAATTGTGGACTGTGGATGACTGGATGAAAGTCATATTCAGTGATGAATCTCGAATCTGCATTGGGCAAGGTGATGATGCTGGAACTTTTGTTTGGTGCTTTTCCAATGAGATTTATAAAGATGACTGCCTGAAGAGAACATGTAAATTTCCACAGTCATTGATGATATGGGGCTGCATGTCAGGTAAAGGCACTGGGGAGATGGCTGTCATTACATCATCAATAAATGCACAAGTTTACGTTGATATTCTGGACAATTGAAAGGATGTTTGGGGATGATGAAATCATTTTTCAAGATGATAAAGCATCTTGCCATAGAGCAAAAACTGCAAAAACATTCCTTGCAAAAAGACACATAGGGTCAATGTCATGGCATAGGGTCAATGTCAATGAGCAGATCTGATTTGATGCAGGTGTTAATTTGGGGGATGAAAATTTACAGGGTGATTCCATAATTTTTTCCTCAGAATTGAGTGATTCCATATTTTTTTTCCTCTGCTTGGTCTAAAAAAGTAACCGTTACTGACTGCCACAATCTTTTTTTCTTGATTTCTTAGTGTTTCTTAAAGCCAGAAAGTTGCCATTTGAAATGACTTTAGTTTTGTGTCATGTCTGTGATCTGCTTTTTTTCTACAAAATTAAACAACTGAATGAACATCCTCCGAGGCCGGTGATTCCATAATTTTTGCCAGGGGTTGTATTAAGACTTACACTTATTCTTTAATACTTTCTATGTAGTTATTTATTTCTGGTTCCAAAGGTTTGCACTTTTCTTTTACCTTTTTTGACAAGGAAGGACTTTAGTTCTCAGTTGAAGATGCTGTTTACATTTTTACAATTAAGGACTTGATCTTGGAGAGACCATTATGTTTACATTTTACAATACATGCACTTTTTCCTTCAATTTTCTCCACAAATGAAGGACTTGATTTCATAGGTCTTTGTTTTTGAAAATATATTAAACTTGTTTTCAACATTCTGTCTTGTGATTTTTTTTTAAATGCATCACACTCTTGTGTACATAGAGTATGAGTAAACTTTAAGAATACTTTAAGGAGTATATTTTCAGTATATAAATAGTAAGCTACAAGTAATATGCCAAGCAAAATTAAAGTATAAAAAGTAAAATAGTGAAATAATGTGTATAACAGTATACGATAAACAAAAAATAGGGACTCAAAAGTATACAACTAGTACAATGGCAGTATATCGATAAGTGCACTTGTGGTATACTTTAAGCATAGGAGAGGGATATATCAAGTACACTGATAACTGTACGTGTGGTATACTTTAAGCATACAAGAGGGATATACCAAGTACATGGATAGTATATAGATGAGTGTACTTGTATACTTTAGAGTGTGCTTTTGCAAACTTAAAACGAACTGTAAAATATACTTGAAATGTTCCAATTTAGTCTGAAAAAGTACTGAATTTGTGTACTTTCTAGTATACAAACAGTGCACGGTCTATACTTATACTGAAGCATACTTAATAAAAAGAACTTTAAGTATACTACTTTTTGCTAAGGGATCTAGCCTGCTGACGTCACTGGCTGGTCTTGCTAGCTGTGCTTCATTTCTGTGCAAATATAACCTCCTTGAACTTCATTTCACACCTCTCTTACTGGGCATGTCCAGAGTGCTCTGTCTGGTACATGTGAGGGTTTTTAAATGGGACTACATTGCAATGGGACGGGACGTTTTGTCTGATGTGAGCAAAAATCCATTATATAAATATATAACAATCCAGTATATACAGTGTTTATTACATGGAAAACTATACAAAAGCATTGGGACTTTTGCTTTTTTCCGGTGAGTGCGAGTATCTGGTTTAGGCAGGGTGACCAGATCCCAACTCGCCAGATGTGGGACAAGACTACACTTGTGTGGGACACCAGTGCATCATTGAGATGTTGTCTAAAAACAACAAAAAAACAACAACACGCATAACAACTCAGTTTATAACATTACGATGCTTTGCCATCTGGTTGGTTGAGTAGCACATAACAGACTGTGAAAATGAAAACTTTAATTTTATTTAAATGCTTTCCCAAGTTCGCTCCCATAAGAAAACATAGTAAGTTTGAAGCTTTCATTCTATTTCACAGTTCCTCTCATATTAACCCTTACTGTGTACAAACAAACAGAACAGACAGTCAATGCTACAATTGCTCCTTTAAGTGCTTTAAAAGAGTTTGGCTCGTCTGTATTTTTCCTCCAACAACAGATAGTAACACCACAACCCCTGCACAACTCTAAACACCACAACACTAAAGTGTTTGTTCAAGCAGAACAAAATACTGAACTACATATTCAAGTAGAACATGTACTGAAGTACGGAGGTTACATGTAGTAAGTTACACTAGCTGATTATCTGAACAAAACATTCGCTACAATAAAAGCTCATCTCAGAACAACATTAACTACACATATAAAGTGCATGTGAAAATTATCTGTATTTGCTGAATATGCCACCTAGAGGTAGTAAAGGCACCACTGGATAAAAATTAGGCACTACTTGAAACAATAAATAAAACCAGAAACACAGATCGCAGCTGGGCAGGAGGTACAAAACATTACTATAAATTAAAATAGTAATAGGTTTTTTCTTAGTTTTGTGTGCCATAGTAACACAGGCAATGTATGTTCAGCACCAAGGAGAGCACCTGGCTTTCACTTTTCTCCATCACAGTGTCACCTGCAGGCAGGCCTGGCCCACACCCTGGAGATGAAAGTGCACTACTTTCAGCTCCAGGGAAAGCACCGGGCTGGAGGTGAAACACAAAAATAGCAGCACTGTCTTAAAATCTTGCACCACACTGGCTCAGTGCTCACAATATTCTAATCTAAAATATTAAACAATGTATTTTTTGCTTTAGGGTGCAGCTTCCAATAAGGCCTTCTGCTTGAGTGCATTGATGTAGAATTCCTTACAACTGTATTCAAGGTTGGTCTTGACTTGAATTTCACTCTTGATAAGCTCCACAGAGCAGCAGTTCCTCTGGTCAGTCCGTGCTGCAGTCATGAGGGAAAACATTCTCTCCACAGAAGAACTGGTTATGGGGATGCTCAAGAGAAAGGATGCAACGGCAGTCAGATTTGGTGTCTTTGTGTTTTTAAGCAAGATTGACCACTTCTCCATAATAGGAGCTCTTATCTCCACAATTTTCTGCTAATGTGGCAGAGTTACACAGTAGTCCTCATACAGGTCATCCATGTCCAGCTTCCCCCCCCAACTGTAAGACCTTCACAGCATCACTGAGCTGGGAGAATGTGAAGCTGCTCTTCAGTGATAAAGCATGCAACATTCTTCTGGCAATAGTCACCTGTGAAATCATACCATTTTTCCAGGTAGTTGAGTGCAGTCTTGTAAAAGTTGGAAACATCATGTTTGATTGTTGCTGCCTTTTGGTCATGAAACTGCTGAAGGACAGCATTGGTCTCCATTCCAAAGAAGGAATCCATTTGTCGCTGCTGGAGCTTTGTTTTTTGAGAGTGAGCATCATGTCATATGGCTCACAGACTGTCCCGTCCTGTCTCTCCAACAGCAGCACAACATCATGGAAGATCTTCAGCATGTTATTGAGGAAAGACAGGTAGGCCTGTAGCGCAAGGGGTTGCCTCTCACCATCCTGATCTGTTTTGAACAGCTGCCACAGTGCTTTAGGGGACTGATTCTCTCCCAGTGACAAGACGTAGCTCCTGATAGCTGCCCAGCTGTCATGTAGCTTCTGGACAGCAGGCCACAGACTCAACCATCTTGCTGTTGCATGTCTCCACACAACATGATAATCTTCCTCCACATACAGTAGGCGAACACTGTTTTCAGTTCCTCTGTGTGCTGTGCAGACACTGAAAATTTTGTTCACTACAGAGTCAATGTTCAGCCCGTCTCCAGCATGCTTTGCACAGTGGTGCACTATCTGGGCCATACAGTTTGCCTTGATGATGCCACTGTTGTCTGCCTTTAGCTTCTGGAAAACAGAATTGTTTTTCCCATAGTTTACGCAAGCATTATCAGCAGTGTGTGCTGACATCATGTCTACTTGCAGGACATGATTTCAGTGTGGTGCTTTTAATCTGTCTGTGTATGGCAGCAGCTGACTCATGGCTGTCCTCATAGAAGTCCAGAATCTTACTCTTCAAGCCCAGTTCTGGTGAGTTTTGTAGTGCTGTGAGTAGATGCATCTGAAACCACTGAAAAATATGGTGTGAGGGCCTTTTTTTTCCCCCATGGGAGCTCTTGAACCACTGGTGTTTTTAATTCTCACAAACAACCCTCCACAGAGGCAGGTGCAAGCACATCTGTAACTATGCATGCTGCCTTTGTACGACCACGACATTTTCTTTGCAATCTCAGAGTCTGGAAACGTGACTGTTATCTTATTAACATAGTCCTTTGACCTGTACGACAGGGAGGGTTGCACAGTGTGGTAAACGCTCGTTAGCTCACCTGCTGTTAAATCTGCGCTCAAATCTTGTTTGGGTTTTAGCAGGAACGTGTCCATCGACTGGGAAGCCTCCTTCTGAGCAACATGTTTTTTTGTGAGTCTCACAAGGTCTGTCATTTCACGTCGTATTCACCTCTGTGTGAAACAGAAAAATAACTCCGGCAAACTTCACAAAAAAAACAAACAAACAAAAAAAAAACCTCACACTCGTCTTGCACTGGGTTCACCCACGGACAGATAGTTTCCCAGTCTTTATTGTAGCTGCATTTCATTTTCTTTGCTTTAGTACGAGCCGTTGTTTCCTCCATGTTTTGCTGTTTTACATCAGTTTATTGTTGGTGGGCAGCACGCCCCACATCCCAGTTTGACTGACATAATCACACAGCCCACCCCGCCTCCTGATGACAGCTGGCTCCTCACTGCTTTACCACAATACCATTTCTCAGATTATAAAATACGCATTTCAAACTGAAGCCTGACTGTTGATAATACAGGACACCATCTCAATTTGCAGGACATGTGAAAAGTAATGGAAATGCGGGACTGTCCCACACAAAGTGGGACATCTGGTCACCCTAGGTTTAGACATGTTTTACTGTACACACACATATCATGTAAATATCGGGTGTCCCAAAAAAATATACATTTAAAACACTTGGTTTGATGCTTAAATGCTACAAACTTAATCACTTATGTTTCTTTTTTACTTGCAGAGACCCTGAAGTTTGTGTTCATGCCAAGCAAGACTCAGGAAAATGCCAAGATTAACATACTACAGCGAACAAAAATTATTGAGTTTTGGCACCAGACCAAGAGTGTCAAACAGGTGCAGCGACTTTATGCTAGACTGACAAAAGGCAGGGCCAATATTGACATTGGTATGAAAAACTTCAACCTTTCAGCTTTTTTATTCAGCCATAAATTTATTTCCTAGACATATGCTTTGACCATTTTCTTTGCTGATAAAATGTTGCATATTTTTTTGGGACACCCGATATATAGTTTGCACTGACATACCAATTAAACAACTGCAAATTATAAAGAAGACAATGCTCATACAGCCGACAGTGTTTTAGCATTGCATCAGGGCTGAAAAGATTAGTCGAGTAACTCAAATAATTTGATTATAAAAAATGGTCGAGGCAAATTCTGTACCTTGAAGCTCCATTTAATGTTGTAGTACATATGCCAGGCCTGTGTGTGGTGCTGTAACATCCCCCCCCCCCCCCCAAAAAAAAAACAGAAGACCAGAGCATGTGCATAAGCTGTGTAAGAGCTAATCAATGTAGCACCAAAAGCTACAGTTTTCCAATGGGACACACAGCATAAAATAAAGCCTTTTAAGAGAAAAAGGGTCCACGTTTTAAGCAAAGCCGCCCACTATTTTTTTTTATTTTTCAAAAACTTAATTTATTAGACGCCCATGCATAACAGAAATTATTTTGTATACAAATGAACTCATAACAGGAAAGTCAAAGGCAAAAAGAAATAAGAAAATAAACAAAATACATGGTGCCTAAAGGCGTAGGCAGAAGCAACACTTAACGCCTACAGCCCTGTGTAAAGTCAAATCAAACCAGGCATATAGGCCTGATCACAGACGTTTACATCCAAACACAATCTCAACAACAACAGCACATACGGTAGCTACAAATAAAAGAAGTCAAATATTTATCCAGACAGCACCCAAAACAACAAAGGTTCCAGTATAACAGCATCTACCTATAACACGACTCAAGCACATTCATCTAATCCATATCTAGAAAATACCATTTCTTTGTATAAATATTTGAACTGGTTGATATCTGGACATCGCTTAAGTTTCTCCAATAAATTATTCAATTTTTTTGGGCCACAAATGGAGACGCAAAAGCACCTTCTAGTCGTCCTAGTGCCAGCAATTTTAAAATAATACAAACCCCTACATACATTCCTTCTCTCTGCATAAAATATCCTTGAATTCTGAAAGGTAATTGTTTATTTTTCACTGTATCAACTGAACAGTCTTAAATGAAATCATATCGTAAAGTTTTAATATCTTTGATTTAATAAACAACAGATTGGTATGATCCTGAACATTGACTGTCCAAATGATGGCAGGATGGCTCGCTGCCTAAAACCTTGGTGCAGCGACATTGTGCCATTGCTTTGGGAGATTCCTGGACTACTGATGTTTAAAAAACACAAAAATACTTTTTATCCAATTTCTCCATTAAAAAATTGCTAGAATATTCGATTTCAAAAATATTCTATAGCTGCAGCCCTACATTGCATTATAGTTTCCTCTTCAGTGGCGACAAGAAGAGCTTTGTTAAGGGTGTCTTTAAATTTAGCCAGTGATGGCACTTGCATTCTAGGTCAATCTCAAGCAGTTTAAAATCACTTTTTTTTTGCACAGAGTGAATAGATGAACTCTAAACGTGCAAAAATAAAGCCCAAATTGAAAAGTTTACAGTTCCTTAAATAACTCTTGGCTCTCCCTTTAACTGTGTCTGCTGAAATGCTTGGCACTGCACTCTTTAGTGCAGTGGTGAGCTTTTTTCTGTTCTGTGTGTAATTTAAAGAAATATGAAACCCTGAAGTACAGGAACATGTATTGCTGAAATCTAAAGGACAGGCACAGAGATGCTCAAGTATTAAACATCTGCAGGACCAGACAGCTCATTTTCATTTTTCAAGAAGAGTGCATTTGTGGACATTTCCATCCACTTGTTATGCACTTTTGTTTCACAATTCTTTGGAATTGAGTGGTGTCTGTATTTCACAAAGTAAGGTTGCACCATGTCGCAAAATTAACTCCACTGGAGTTACAACGTGCCAAAATCCTAACAAGGTAGTTTAATACCCTGGAATTTTATTATTTATTAAGGGTGTCTAATAAAGGTTTTTCTTATTTTTATAGTGTAAGGGGTGGGTATGTATAAGCTTTGCTTCTGCCCACACCCTTTCGGTCACATGGGTACATGTTGAGTTGTTTTGTTATGAGTTATTGTTAAGCCCCCGTCACACATAGAAGAATGCGGAGGAGCCATTCTGACTCGCCAAATTCTGCCATTAGCCAACGCAGTCGAGAGGAAAAGAGGCGTGGCCAGCCGTGGTCTGAACTCATCCAGACTGCCTCGTCCACACCTGCACGATAGCATCCAAAGCGTATGCAGACAGCAGATGGCTGACACAGATTGCTGTCAGATGGCCATAAAAGGCGCTACAGACTGCCCGATCTCCAAATGTCTGCATGGCAGACATGCATGGGGCCGTAATTATCACTCAACCGCACGTGTGTGTATAACACTGCATGAGCCACTAAGTACGCACGGGGCGCACGTGTGCCTGCCTGCCACTGGACAAGCAGACAGCTTCTCTCCAGAGTTTGCTGGCAGTGTGCCCTGCAGTCCCTCAGACTGAGTGCCTTTCCCGGGAACTTTGTTTTTTCTTGTTTACATACTTCAGTAGCACAAAGCAACTCTAGACACCGCGATGGTTGGATTATCATATGGAATTATTTTTTTATTTTGGGTGAGAGGATTCTAACTGCAGGCTGCTGTCCCGGCTTCATATCCATGTGCGTGCTGTGAAACACTCCTGGACCACTATTGGAGGTAAGATGCATGTTTATTAATGGTGTAACGGCCTGGCACAAGCTCCATGTTATATCTCCTCCAGAATTAGAAGGTGAACATTTATTACAAGGTGAGATCTGTTCAGCTCCGAGCCTGACGCGTGCAATGACACGTTACTGCGCTGCACAGAGAGGCGCCGTTGCCTGTGTTATGATGGAGAAAATAGTTCACAATATTTAAGTCGCCCACAGGAAGGAATGGACAAATATCTGTACTGTAAGGTCTACTGTATATAACAGCCTGGTCAGATGTGCGGCGATGTGATCTAGAGGCAATACAACGTTTGAATCATTTTCCATTTCAGCGAAACACTTTTCCTCTTCTGGTTCTGTATTCTACTGTGTGCTTTATGTCTTTCAGGTAATTCAGTTGAATTTTTTTATGTGAAGATTCAACAAATAGAAACAATAGTTTGAAGAACGAGGCTGATCCCCAAATTGCCCTTAAAGGATTAGTCACTGGGGCTAAAAAGGTCACAATTTTGATTTTTCACTCAAATTTGGCCCACATGCAAAGGCAGGTTCCTGAATTGTCCGGGCAAGGTCAAATTTACAGAAGGTAAATCATCAGACCTCAATCATTGAGGTCAAGATCATGTCTGTGTTTGTTGGTCTACTCCTCCCACATTCTAGCAAACATAGCTGAGGGTCGACACCAGAAGAGCCATTTTGTTCATTTAGACAAAAGTCAAGCCCATTTGAATTAAAGAATGTGATTTTCAACCACATCGAGATCAAAACTTAACACACATTTGTGTAGGGGATTCCAACATTTCCATGGCAAAGTCAACCAAAGGTCAGTCATATCGGTGAATGTCTACGTCATTCTGGGTCAAAGTTCAGATTTATACCAGGCAATGAACTGTGACGTTTACCAGAAAATTCAAATCTAAACAAGACGACCACATCCTTATTGATGCTATACTGCCTACCTGCTACAAGCTTTAGTTTCTTCATGACTACCAGTACGTCTGCTAAGCACAAAAAAAAAAAAAAGCCAACTTTAAATCTGCTGGCAAATGCTGCTCTCAAGAATCCACCCCCCCCCCCCCCCAAAAAAAAAACCACTTAGCTCTTACATGTCATATTCATGAAATGCTAAAGAAATTCCACAAGCCTTTAATAAATGTAATTATGAAACAAATTAGAATGTTGATACTTTTTAAAACATATGCTCTTAGAAGATGAGCATGTTTAGATGTTTGGTGCTGCGACAGACTGGTGACCTGTCCAGGGGGCACACTGCTGATACAGGCCCCGGCTTAGTAAGCAGATACAATATGTATGTTTGTTTCAGAGGTATGTTTGATCTAATGGAGCAAAGTATTCTGATTCCACTATAGATCGCCAAGAGGCTCATTCCAGCCTGAATCGTATCATCTACATCCTTTATAGAGGGCATCCTTTGGGTAGGATTAGAGCCAGAGTGTGCAATAAGGTTACAATATGGAAGACTATAAACGTTTCTTTAATTACCATTTCCCTACAAAGAGAATGCACTCTCACACTAGCAAAGTTAATGTTTTATTAAACTTTCTGAATCCAGTCCAATTTAAATACAAGATAAGGTAAAAATGACACTTAAAGTGAGCTCCCTGTAAAAGTTAATGACATGCAAGCTCATAATATAAATACCGTAAAAAAAGCCACCATTGTGAATACTCAAGTACAAGATGTTCAATTAACTCATTATAGTTGGCCAGGTTGACACATTCCTATCATTAAAAATTTTAAGGCCACATGTCCCATTCTAGAAAGTACTGCAATCAGATATGCCTCATTGCACAGTCCCCTCCAAAAGAACAACACTAATAACCAGGCTAATTATTTCCTTTGAGCTCTTCTTTGATTTGAGCTGGACGTCAACAGATGAATACAAATACTTTTGGAAAGGACTAAATTAATTTAGTTTTTAAATGAACATTAAATCTGGTATTTGTTCATTTTAAACAACTGTTTTAAAAAGGTCAGATCCAGACATTTGGCCCACTGAATTACATTTTTTCCAATAATTGTGTTTTTCCAGAATGAGACAACTTCAAGGTATTTCACGATATTTTATCACGGACAAAATGAACTAACCTAATCTGCTACAAAAATATAGTCCTGGGGCCTCATGTACAAAACGTACACACAAAAATATGGTGTACAGCTGTCTCTGCACCAACGTTCAGATGTATCAAAAGTGAAATGACTATGGAAATGTGCGGTGCCCCATGACAAGTTCATGGCTGGCGTACGCACATTTCTACAACTATTGTTGTTCTGGTAACACGTAGAGGTAATGCTGAGAAACTGGTAATAATGTGAAAATAAGTCAAAGTGATGTGCACATCAGAGACACGCTTATGAACAGTTAACACACCCACATGTTTACAATGACATGGGTGGATATAAAAACATGCGCAAAGTGATGAAGAAAATGGCATTAAACAATGGCTGTGTTCGAAGACCTTGCAAATGGTGCAATCTGACGAGTGAATATTCAGGGATTGCGAGGATTTACTTGCAAATGACGATAATTGGTTCATAAGCCGATTTCGTTTACCAAGGTCAGTGATTCTGGTGGTGTGTGCAGAACTGCAGCCAGCCCTAGAGCACAACTGTGAGGAACCTGGCAGTTTTCTGTGGCTACACAGGTACTGACCACGTTGGGGTTCATGGTAACAGTGGCATCCCAGCGGGAGCTTGCCGATCGGTCAGGAACGTGACAGTCAACCTTGAGCCGAGCAATGCCAGCTGTGTGGGATGCAATCATCCGAATGTCATCCAGGTACATCACATTCCAACATTAAAGAACAGTTTGCAGCAAGATCCAGTTTCCAGAATGTAATCGGAGCTGTTGACTGCATACTGCTATAAAAAGCGTCATCACGTGATGAATTTGTTTTTGTTAATAGGAAACATTTTTATTCCATCAATTTCCAAATCATATGTGATGCGCAAATGCATTGGGTTGGGAACAGGCTCGAGACTGGCATGGTGCGCGATGGGTGGCTGCTTGGTGAGTAAATAGTTTATTCATGTAATTCATGGAAAACCATGTGACGGTGAACCAATTCCGATTGGCCACTCACACGTCATCACACAGCTTCTATGAGGAGTACAAAGATGGCCGATGGCTGGCTCGAGAGTCCGCGGAGTTAACTTTTCAGCAAAAAAGTAAGTTTCTATGTCATATCATTAAAAAGTTATAATTTAGTAAAGCTTGGTCTTAGCCGTCGTATACGACGGCGTTGGCCCCAGAGGATTAAAGTCATAACTGTTAATTTTGATGCAGTCACGGTAAAAGCAGCCGCTTTCCACTGTGAGAAAACTTGCATGTCCATTAATCATGAACGCAGCCTGTTAACAGTTTGCTAGATGCTCATCTTTGTGCGCACCATGTTGTCATCAATATAAAAATCTAAGAAATACATGGTTGTGATCAGACAGATCTGGCTGACAGACAACCTGACAACAGAGAGGTCTGTGTGCACAATGCAGTGCGTGCTACTCCGTTACAGGAACTTGTCAGGTCAAGCTAGACCCTCTCAAGGTAAAACAAAAATAAAGCCTACCAAACTACACTGAGAAGAACAAAATACAAAAAAAACTGAACAGGCCACTCATCCACTTGTTATTTCCAAAGTCCACTCCACCAAATGAGTCCCCACGCACGGATTGTGTGCGATGGCCAGCTGGTGTCACAGACCTCCTCACAAAGTTCTTTCATGGTTCTGGCATGTTAGATAAAAAGTTCATTATCTATGAAGTTTTTTCCAGGGTAAGAAATCCATTTGTGTGAGGGTCTGACACTTTTTTTTTTCCTTTCTGCTCATGCATTGCTTTTCTGTGTGTTCATTTTCTTGATGGGGTTTTTCTGCTTGGGTCTGTCTGCTGCTATCTCTCTTGTTTGTCTCTCTGGCCACACCCTGTTTCTGGTGCTTTCCAAGCACACCTGCTCTTGATTTGCTGATTGACACTTGGGGTTATATAAACTCACTGGCTGTGTTTGTTCCTGGCCAGATCGATGCACCCTGTGCCTTCTTTCCAGCTCTCGGTTTCATGTTCCATAGTCATGCCTGCATCATTGTGTTCTTGACCACCTGCCCGTTTGTTCCGACTTTGCCTACCCTGATGATCATTGTACTGTTGCTGTGTTTTTTGGACTGCCTTCCCGTGTACTGATCATGGCTTTCCTCACCACTAAAGTCTTTTTGCAACCATGCTGTTTGTGCAAGTCTTGCATTGGTGTCCTACCTAACCAGCCTGTCAGCTCAATCTGACCAATGATGAGACAGCAGGCTCAGATCTGTTTCAGCTGGTGGTACGCCACCACAGTCATCAGCTCGCACAGCAGGAAGACCAGCTCGCTACGCTTAGCTCCAGGTTTAGCGAACTTTCTAAATGACAGGACACCTTCAAGTCTTCAGTAAGGCCTCAGATGAGCCAATTGCTGTCCAGACTAGATCCTCAGGCTATGTTGGACATGGCCACCGGTAATTCCAACATACCACCAGGGCCACCAGCAGCCTCGCCAGCTTCCGTACCTTCACCTGTTGTGTGCAATCAGTTGTCTCGTCCAGAACGCTTCTCAGGTGAATCTGGTGACATGAAGCCTTTCGTCACTCAGTGCAAGTTATATTTTCAGTTGATGTCCTCTATATTTCCATCTGACAGAACTAAAATAGCATATATAATAACTTACCTGTCCAGTTGAGCAGCTACCTGAGCCACAGCTGAGTGGGTTTGACAGTCGCCCTCCTGTGCTTCATTCCTGGCATTCACCACAGCTCTCGAGCAAGTCTTCCAGCACACTGCTCCGGAACATGATACAGCATGCCCCCTCATGAGGCTGAAGCAGGGCAGCCACCGGGTCACAGACTATGCTACTGACTTCTGCATCCTGGCAGCAAAAAGTGAATGGAACCCGGCCGCACTACTTGACGTGTTTTTCCAGGGCCTGTCTGCAGAAATTCAGGATCAACTCATCACCATTGATTTACCGGAGGACTTTGACAAGCTGATTGCACAATGACCGGTGCCTGATGGACCGCCCTTGAGTTGGAGTCATCATCCAGACACGCCTCCAAACCGCTCCTCCACTCACTTTTGGCCTGAGCCATCACTGCACAACACCGAAGAGCCGATGCAGCTTGGGCGCACGTGCCTAACCCCATCAGAGCGATAGTGCTGCCTTGTGGACAGCCTCTGCTTTTACTGTGGACAGTCTGTACATTTAATAGCCAACTATCAGGCCAGGGATGCCACCTGGCAGGCAAGAACGGAGTTGTGGGCGAGTCTCAATTCCATTTCCTCCATTTTAGATCAGAATATAATCCCAGCCAAATTCATTTCCGATCACTCCTCCATTGCCGTTTCATCTTTTGTTGATTCTGGTTCTGATGCCAATCTGATTCTGTATTCTCTTGCCAGGTTCCTTCACCTTAAACTGTATAAGATTTTGCGCCCTCTGGTGGTACATGGTGTGGACGGCCACATACTGGGCCAAATCACTCACCGCACTCAGTTAAATTACTGATTTCTCACTCTCATTCAGAATCAGTCCGTTTTCATGTAATGGAAAATATGACTCAGTCGATAATCCTGGGGCACCCCTGACTGCAAAGACACAGGCCCAATTTTTGATTGAAAATAATTTCCTGGAGCCTGGCCTGTGATATCGTATGTTTTCAAAAGTCTGAACGCACCCCGCAGGGTTTTAACCCGGATCTCGCCGGGGTACCTGAGTGCTACCATGATCTCGCTGCTGTCTTTAGTAAGGCTAAAGCTAAATCGTTACCTCCTCACAGAGCATATGATTGTGCAATAGAGCTCCTCCATGGAGCAAGCCCACCACAGGGAAAACTTTTCTCTGACGGCTCCTGAATGCCACGCAATGAATGAGTATATCCAGGAGTCCATGGCAGCCAGTTTAATTCGGCCTTCGTCTTCGCCCGCAGGGGTGGGTTTCTTCTTTGTTGAAAAGGATAAATCCCTCTGCCCCTGCATTGATTATCATGGTCTTAATGACATCACAGTGAAGAATCGTTATCCATTGCCATTAATCTCCTCTGCTTTCAAATTGTTAGACGGTGCCACGGTTTTCACCAAACTCGACCTGCAAAACGCATATCACTTGGTTTGTATTAGTGAGGGTGATGAGTGGAAAACAGCCTTTAACACCCCGTCTGGACACTATGAGTATCTCGTAATGCCGTCTGGACTCACGAATGCACCTGCCGTGTTCCAAAATCTAGTTAACGACGTGTTATGGGAATATATGAATACGTTTGTCTTTGTTTACCTCAACAATATTCTTATCTTTTCCCCTGATGTGGCAACACACACCCACGAGGTCTGCACCATGTTATAACACTGCTGCAACATCACCTCTTTGTAAAGGCCGAAAAGTGCGAGTTTCATAGACCCACTGTATCCTTTTTAGGATCTGTAATCTCGGCAGGGGAGGTTAGGATGGACCCAGAAAAAAAATTTCAGCAGTACATGACTGTTTTGTCATCCAGGTATCAAGAAAACCAGAACCTTATTGTTCAAAGATTCTGGTGGCTTGGGCTTGCGAAGAATGTCACCGAATATGTTACTGCCTGTCAAGTGTGTGCTATGCACAAATCATCGAATTGTCCACCTGCAGGAGCCTTATTGCTGTTGCCGGTTCCCTCTCGCCCTTGGTCCCACATCAATGGATTTTGTAGCCGGGTTTCCACCTTTGAAGGGTCATATGGTTGTTATGACAGCTGTAGACCCGACTCTCGAAAATGGTTCATTTCACACCACTAGGTAAGCTTCCGTCATCTAAAGAGACTACTATGGTGATGTGGAATCAGGTTTTTAAGCTGCATGGGTTTCCACAGGATATAGTTTCTGACGAGGGTCCACAGGTTGTGTCCCATTTCTGGTTTCGAGTTCTGCCATCTCCTCTGGGTCACATGTAGTCTCACTTCGGGCTACCATCCACAGGCCAATGGGTAAACAGAACGGTTCAACCAGGAGCTTGAAAAGGAGCTCCGGGTCCTTGCTTCCCTACATCCCTCATCACAGTCAGACCAGCTCCCATGGATCGAACACACTCAAAACAGTTTACCCTCAGTTTCCACCGGGTATGCCCCATTTCATGTAGTTTTTGGTCACCAACCCACCCTTTTCTCCCTTACGAATCTTAATTCCTCAGTTCGATCCTTCGCTGCCAACAAATCTGTCAAATAATATAATTTACCATAGAATTGTAAATGTAATGGATCAGCACCCCATAAAATTGTTGGTTTTTGTTTTTTTTTGTTTGTTTGTTTGTTTGATTCCTTTGAATTGTTGCTAAAAAGGAAAAGCACAAATAAACAGTTTAAAAAAAAACAAACAGCATCGTGGAGGCATTCCATGTGGTGGGACTACAATAGCATCCTGCAACACAGCAGGACACACTGAAAAAAATTAAGAGTTTCGGGATGAAATGTGTCACCTCCTGTCTGTCTGTGTGTCCTCTGTTAAATCCGAACCTTCACTTTCAAATGAAAGCTCAGAAGCTTCGTTATTGGATGAAGCAGTATTCATTTCACTGTCTGTCAGCCATCATGATGTTTTTGTTTTTCCAAAAGTGTACATCACACGCCAAAAAATGCATAGTAAGAAATTTTCCAGAAAGGCACCTGCTGACTCAGGGAGGAAAGCTGGACCTTTTGTTTTTTTTGTTTTGTTTTTTGACGACAATATAGAGGGGTCTCAAAATCTGAATCACAAGAACAAGGTGAGATTTTCACACTTTGAAATGCCCCCAGCCTGGTGACATTGTGACTTAGGAATTCAAACTTTTCACAATGAAAATTATGCAGGGGAAATGTGTAAAAAATGTCTGGAATCGCCCACATTTTAAATCCTCTTTCTGTACATTTTTTTCCTTTCAAATAAGTTTATTACACATTTGTAACATGTCAATCAATCAATCAATTTTATTTATATAGCGCCAAATCACAACAAACAGTTGCCCCAAGGCGCTTTATATTGTAAGGCAAGGCCATAAAATAATTACGTAAAAACCCCAACGGTCAAAACAACCCCCTGTGACTACACTACACATTTTAGATGAATATAAATCAACAATTTAGCTGAGACTCAGACCAGAACTAAAAGATTTTCATTTTTGTCTTAGGACTTCAGGACACAAGGTCGGATGGATCTACAAGTGGAAGCGTTGTGTGCCGCTTCGGGTGATTGCCGACAGCACCGCTACACTTAAAATTTCTGGGGAGAACCCTGTGCACTGAGGAACACGCACTTAAACTTAGCCTGAGACATATTCTGAGGATACATTTTGTCATTAAAGAAACATCTGCAGATTTATCAAAAATGTCTGCAGAGAAGACATGAGCACAACCACGTGAAGAGAAACGGGTTTAATCGCTTTATGAAATGTCACGATCCACCACACCTCTATTACATATTCCATCCACAACATAAGTGATCAATTTCCCACTGCACTGTCAACCAGACAGACTGAGGAGACAGCAAGAGAGTTCTACTGAAGAGGAGATACATGGGGGCCACTGAGCTCTGTTCCTGTGGCTTAGCAGGGAAAATCCTCTGTAATCCTTCAACCATCCCATGCAACAGTTTACTGGATGTAGGTAAAGCTCTTATGGACCAAGCCCAAACTCGTCCCACCATCATGTAAGCTACAGCCTACAACTGAATGTTTGTCCCCCAGAATGTGTGCTGCTCTCTTTTTGATTTCAAGAGGACACTTAGACTCTATAAACCTTTTCTGGGATCATAATCATAAGACAGAAGGATGACAGTGAGGGCAATAAATAAATATATATCACAAAGATAGGAGGTGGAATGGGAACAGATAAAAGGAGCTCATACAGTTGTGGTCGGACATTTACATACATTCATCATGGACATAAACATCATGGTAATCTTGGGCTGTTAATAACGTCTCCGAACTGTTTTTTGCCAGGGTGGAATGATTGTACAGCAAACATCATTATTGATGACTTTAAAAACAAGAATTGAGTGCAGGGCAGCACAGTGGCTTAGTGCTTCACACCACTGCCTCACAGCCTCAGGGCCATGGGATCGATTCCCACCTTGTCCTTTATGTGTGGAGTTTGCCTGTTCTCCACTTGTTCATGTGGATTCCCTCCAGGTGCTCCGGCTTCCTCCCACTTCCAAATACATGGAGGTTAGGTGAATTGTACAGTTTAAATTGTTGGAGGTATAAATGTTTGTTCATCTATATACGTGGCCATGCGATAGACAACAGTCCTCTCCAGGGTGTACCCCGACCCTTGCCTTACGGCCGCTAGGATGGGCTCAAGACCCCCCAATGTCACAGTTTACAGAAGTTTGATAGATTCTTGGAAGACAGCTCTACCACCCCAACTTTATATAATCACAGAGAAACTGGGAAGAGCTGGCATTAGCCATTTGGTGAGCTTATGCATTTTGGGTCAAGAATGAGCGCTGCGAAAAGGAAAGTTGATAGGACTAATATTTTTGGAGAAATTAGTGATGTTAGCCAACAGTGGACAATGGACATTGAGCTGCAATGCACCATGGGAGAGTGGGGTTTTAAATTTTGTTATTATGGTTCATGTTAGTTTAACAATGTTGTTAGTGTAATGTTGTGTTTTTGGAGTTCAACTGGTTTACTCAGATTAGTTAATTTTGCCGTTACAATGAATGAAAACTCTACTGCATTTGATGTCTTCCACCACCATCTCTGTTTGTGGGTGTGTAAAAATAAAAAGCACCTGCTTGCAGCAGACTGCAGAAAAGACAAAAAGCTCTGCATGCCTGAGTATAACTTCAATCACAGACAAACTGGGGAGTGCTGACATTTGTGGGTTAGGTATGCTTATGTATTTTGGGTCATGGATGAACATTGCCGAAACGGAACGTTGATAGGGCTAATATTTTTGCAGAAACTAGATTTTAGCTAACAACAGTGAACAATGGACTTTGCCAGTTACATTCTGGACTCCTACATCATTCCAGCAGGGGGCGGTAAATCATCTTTATATTAAAAGCATGAGTGCATGCGTGACTTTATTTAGTAAGTTCAATGTAAATATGTTAAAAATGCATGGATGGCACAAAGTATTTCCATTGTGGTCTATTTAAAAATCAAATGACAAAATGGAAGTAATAATAAAATAAAACTGACATGAATACTAAAATACGCCAAACCATTTGTCATGTATCATAGCATGACATTTGCAGAAAAAAAATTGGTTTTAACTCACTGTGAGGGAGCCAGTTCCTTCGCTCATCTTTTATTGATTGATTTTTCATCTGCTTTTAATTGCATTCAGCCACACATTTTAGCAGGAATCCTACAATGTCGATCCTGGTCTTATAGCCTGGTTGATTGACTTTTTAACAGGGAGGCCATAACGGGGCAAAGTAAATGGTGTCCTGACAAACATTCATCTCCTACACTGGATCATCCCAGGGTTGTGCCCTCTCACCTTTGTTATTTGTTTTATACAACCCCTGGCAAAAATTATGGAATCACCAGCCTCGGATGATGTTCATTCAGTTGTTTAATTTTGTAGAAAAAAAAGCAGATCACAGGCATGACACAAAACTAAAGTCATTTCAAATGACAACTTTCTGGCTTTAAGAAACACTATAAGAAATCAAGAAAAAAAGATTGTGGCAGTCAGTAACGGTTACTTTTTTAGACCAAGCAGAGGAAAAAATATGGAATCACTCAATTCTGAGGAATAAATTATGGAATCACCCTGTAAATTTTCATCCCCCAAACTAACACCTGCATCAAATCAGATCTGCTCGTTGACATTGACCCTATGCCATGACATTGACCCTATGTGTCTTTTTGCAAGGAATGTTTTCACCGTTTTTGCTCTATGGCAAGATGTATTATCATCTTGAAAAAATTTAAATCATCCCCAAACATCCTTTCAATTGTCCAAAATATCAACGTAAACTTGTGCATGATGTAATGACAGCCATCTCCCCAGTGCCTTTACCTGACATGCAGCCCCATATCATCAATCATGTCATGTCTTGTCATCATCAAGATCAACTGACCATGAAGATTTAGACATGATGACTGTAAAAAGTATAATAGAAATTGTTATTGAACCATTTACTTATATTTGTAATCTGTCTCTGTCAACTGGGGTTTTTCCAGATGAAATGAAAATTGCTAAGGTAGTCCCATTATATAAAAATGGAGACAAACATAATTTTTCTAATTACAGGCCAGTATCATTGCTTCCACAGTTTTCTAAAATTATGGAAAAAGTTTTTGTAACAAGATTGGATAAATTTATTGAGAAACATCATATTTTAAATAATGCTCAGTATGGATTCAGAACAAAACATTCGACAGCTATGGCAGTTATGGAACTAATAGAGAAAATATCAACAACAATAGATAATAAGGATTATTTTGTAAGTATTTTTATTGACCTGAAAAAGGCTTTTGATGTTATAGACCACTCAAGATTGCTCCACAAGTTACAACAATATGGAATAAGAGGTGTTGCACATCAGTGGGTAAAAAGCTACTTAGAAAATAGAAAACAGTTTGTTCAGATAAATAATACCAAATCAGAATTGTGTAACATTATTTATGGAGTACCACAAGGATCGGTACTTGGACCCAAACTGTTTATTTTGTATATCAATGATTTTGTGAATGTATCCAATGTGCTTGGCAGCATTTTATTTGCTGATGATACAACGCTGTTTTACTCTGGATCAGATATACAGGAAGTAGCACAAGTGATAAATACAGAGTTGGAAAAAGTTAAACATTGGTTTGATATAAACAGATTGTCACTAAATATTAATAAGACAAATTTCATATTGTTTAATGATAGAGCGAAAGAAAATAATGTGTCATTACAAATAGATGGAATGGATATACAAAGGGTAAAAGAAATGAAATTTTTAGGAGTCATGATTGATGAAGATCTTACATGGAAGTCACACATAAATTACATAAAAGGAAAAATAGTGAAAGCCATTGCTGTTTTGCATAAAGTAAAATATTCATTAAATAGTTATGGTTTATTAACATTGTACAATTCATTGATTGTCCCATATTTAACTTACTGTGTAGAAATCTGGGGATCAACATATACAACCTATATACAACCTTTATTTATTTTGCAGAAAAGAGCTTTAAAAGTGATTAGTAACAGTGGTTTTAGAGATTCATCTAATCCATTGTTTATTAAGTATAGGGTACTTAAATTTCATGATTTAGTTGATTTGAAAATATTACAAACGATGTACCAAGTTAATAAAAATACTTTACCAACAAACATTCAAAATATGTTTGAAAAAAGAGTAAGTAGTTATAAATTGAAAGGAATAGAAGTCTTTAAAAAACAAGATTTAGAACCAAAGTAAAGGAAAGGAGTATTGCAGTAAATGGTGTCAAATTATGGAACAATCTTAATAAAGAAATTAAAGAATTAAGGTCGCTTAAATTATTTAAAAAACATATTAAAATAGATGTATTAAGTAAGTATGAAACTATGAAGTAAGTCAGTGGGCTGCAAGAAAGTCAAAAAAAAAAAAAAAGTAAACTGTTAATAATGTTTGGAGTGTCTTAAGTTTAAATGTAACCTGTCAGTGATGTAATCTATTAATTAATGGTCATAATTATGAAATGGGTCAGTGGTATGTGACAAGTTAAAGAAATGCAATCTGTTAAATAATGTTGACTATGATGCTGTATATTGAAAGATTGTATTGTTAAAAGGGGCAGAAATCATAAGACTTGTTCTTCTTTCTGCTCCTTTTCATTCTGGTATTGTGGTGCTTTTGTTTTTTGCTTTTCTGTTTTTCTTTTAAATGAATGAAATAAATATTAAAGAAAAAAAAAAAAAAAAAAAGAAATGACTGTGGAAATTTACATGTTCTCTTCAGGCAGTCATCTTTATAAATCTCATTGGAACGGCACCAAACAAAAGTTCCAGCATCATCACCTTGCCCAATGCAGATTCGAGATTCATCACTGAATATGACTTTCATCCAGTCATCCACAGTCCATGATTGCTTTTCCTTAGCCCATTGTAACCTTGTTTTTTTTCTGTTTAGGTGTTAATGATGGCTTTCGTTTAGCTTTTCTGTATGTAAATCCCATTTCCTTTAGGCGGTTTCTTACAGTTCGGTCACATACGTTGACTCCAGTGTCCTCCCATTCGGTCCTCATTTGTTTTGTTGTGCATTTTTCGATTTTTGAGACATACTGCTTTAAGTTTTCTGTCTTGACGCTTTGATGTCTTCCTTGGTCTACCAGTATGTTTGCCTTTAACAACCTTCCCATGTTTGAATTTGAACCAGAGTTTAGACACAGCTGACTGTGAACAACCAACATCTTTTGCAACATTGCGTGATGATTTACCCTCTTTTAAGAGTTTGATAATCCTCTCCTTTGTTTCAATTGACATCTCTCATGTTGGAACCATGATTCATGTCAGTCCACTTGGTGCAACAGCTATCCAAGGTGTGATCACTCCTTTTTAGATGCAGACTAACGAGCAGATCTGATATGATGCAGGTGTTCGTTTTGGGGATGAAAATTTACAGGGTGATTCCATAATTTTTTCCTCAGAATTGAGTGATTCCATATTTTTTTCCTCTGCTTGGTCTAAAAAAGTAACCGTTACTGACTGCCACAATCTTTTTTTCTTGATTTCTTAAAGCCAGAAAGTTACCATTTGAAATGACTTAGTTTTGTGTCATGTCTGTGATCTGCTTTTTTTCTACAAAATTAAACAACTGAATGAACATCCTCAGAGGCCGGTGATTCCATAATTTTTGCCAGGGGTTGTATACTAATGAATGCCGCAGCCAACATGCAGGGCATCATATTGTTAAATTTGCAGATGACTCTGTTATCGTGTCCCTGCTGAGTGGTGATGCCTCTGATCATGGAGCAGTGATGAGGGAATTCAGACTGGTGTAAAGCTTCCTTCTTGCACATTAATGTTGACAAAACAAAAAGTGATGTTTATTGTCTTTCGAAGGAATCCTCAATGACATCCCTCCTGCCAGGATTGACAGTCAAGCAGCGGAGCAGGTCAGCAGTTATAAATACCTTGGTATTCACCTTGATGACAAACTGTCATTTGCTTTTCATGTAGATGGTCTGTGCAAGAAGGCTCACCAGCCTATTTACTTTTTTAGGAAGCTGCGGAGTTTTAATGTCAGCTTCCCATAATGCCTTATGGGCATTATGGGAAAATAAGCCTCGCTCATCACTGGTTGGTTGGTTTATTTATTTATAAACCAACACACAAGTTACTGTAACGTGTGTCTTGGTTTTTACAAATGTGTATTTGTAAATGTCATTTTTTTCCTACTTGCAAAAAAAAAAAAAAAGGCATTTGCAAAACTGAAAATTCTGTCTGTCAAGTGTGATTCAGCACAACAAAAATCAATCAATCAATTTTTTATATAGCGCCAAATCACAACAAACAGTTGCCCCAAGGCGCTTTATATTGTAAGGCAAGGCCATACAATAATTATGTAAAACCCCAACAGTCAAAACGACCCCCTGTGAGCAAGCACTTGGCTACAGTGGGAAGGAAAAACTCCCTTTTAACAGGAAGAAACCTCCAGCAGAACCAGGCTCAGGGAGGGGCAGTCTTCTGCTGGGACTGGTTGGGGCTGAGGGAGAGAGCCAGGAAAAAGACATGCTGTGGAGGGGAGCAGAGATCGATCACTAATGATTAAATGCAGAGTGGTGCATACAGAGCAAAAAGAGAAAGAAACAGTGCATCATGGGAACCCCCCAGCAGTCTACGTCTATAGCAGCATAACTAAGGGATGGTTCAGGGTCACCTGATCCAGCCCTAACTATAAGCTTTAGCAAAAAGGAAAGTTTTAAGCCTAATCTTAAAAGTAGAGAGGGTGTCTGTCTCCCTGATCTGAATTGGGAGCTGGTTCCACAGGAGAGGAGCCTGAAAGCTGAAGGCTCTGCCTCCCATTCTACTCTTACAAACCCTAGGAACTACAAGTAAGCCTGCAGTCTGAGAGCGAAGCGCTCTATTGGGGTGATATGGTACTATGAGGTCTCTAAGATAAGATGGGACCTGATTATTCAAAACCTTATAAGTAAGAAGAAGAATTTTAAATTCTATTCTAGAATTAACAGGAAGCCAATGAAGAGAGGCCAATATGGGTGAGATATGCTCTCTCCTTCTAGTCCCCGTCAGTACTCTAGCTGCAGCATTTTGAATTAACTGAAGGCTTTTTAGGGAACTTTTAGGACAACCTGATAATAATGAATTACAATAGTCCAGCCTAGAGGAAATAAATGCATGAATTAGTTTTTCAGCATCACTCTGACACAAGACCTTTCTGATTTTAGAGATATTGCGTAAATGCAAAAAAGCAGTCCTACATATTTGTTTAATATGCACTTTGAATGACATATCCTGATCAAAAATGACTCCAAGATTTCTCACAGTATTACTAGAGGTCAGGGTAATGTCATCCAGAGTAAGGATCTGGTTAGACACCATGTTTCTAAGATTTGTGGGGCCAAGTACAATAACTTCAGTTTTATCTGAATTTAAAAGCAGGAAATTAGAGGTCATCCATGTCTTTATGTCTGTAAGACAATCCTGCAGTTTAGCTAATTGGTGTGTGTCCTCTGGCTTCATGGATAGATAAAGCTGGGTATCATCTGCGTAACAATGAAAATTTAAGCAATACCGTCTAATAATACTGCCTAAGGGAAGCATGTATAAAGTGAATAAAATTGGTCCTAGCACAGAACCTTGTGGAACTCCATAATTAAATTTAGTCTGTGAAGAAGATTCCCCATTTACATGAACAAATTGTAATCTATTAGACAAATATGATTCAAACCACCGCAGCGCAGTGCCTTTAATACCTATGGCATGCTCTAATCTCTGTAATAAAATTTTATGGTCAACAGTATCAAAAGCAGCACTGAGGTCTAACAGAACAAGCACAGAGATGAGTCCACTGTCCGAGGCCATAAGAAGATCATTTGTAACCTTCACTAATGCTGTTTCCAGGGGCGTAGGTTTGCATATGGACCATAGGGACAAGTCACAACCAATATTTTGGGATGGCAAAATAGTCCCTACCAATATTTAGAATTTTTTTTATATAACAAAATCATTCACTATTTTTTTGCGAACTCGATACTATAATTTTAGTCGTCACGTTTTGTGTTTTCGACGTGCCAGAGTGACAGGGTTACCCATGTTGCAATTTCATTAGCTCACGTTCTTCTCACATGGACGTAAACAAAGTGCATCTCGTGGCAGGCAATGCTTAATTTGTAAAGTGGGAGGTCCCAGAGCGCAGAGGATAGGTGGCTCCGGTGCAGTGTTGCCAGATGTACGATGAATAAATGTACGATCAATAAATGTACGATCAATAAAGGGAAAAAATCCAATATGTACGATAATTTCAGTTGGTTGCCCAAACACGCATCTCTCTCTGACACCCAAGAATCATTTTGCAGGTGTTGCACTCAGGCGGTATCAAATGCTGGCTTTGGGCGACCGAGGCAGTCATTTGAAAGCCCGCCCCCTCTCCATACAAAGTAATGAGTTCCCATCCAATCTTTACCGTGACAGGAAGATTCCCCAACCAACATCTTTTTTTTTTTTTTTCGAAACTTTATTTCAACAAATGCAATAACAAACGAACAAAACACAAGAGCAAAGAGATATACAAGAAGAATAAAAAAAAAGTTAAAGTTCCTTATGGAGGTGTCAACATTTTTTTCTGTGTTCAACAAAATCTGCACAAGTGGCCATGGCATCGGATGACGACAGCGACCTCGAGGTTGAATTCGACTCTTTCTAGTCTGGTAATTAACATGTTTGTGTCCCTTCACAGAAAAAAAAAAATCTTTCTAGTCTGGTAGTGCATTTGCGTTCTTTTTGTGCCATAGTTTCCCCATTACTATAATTACTGTTTAAAAATGTGACATAAAATTCTTTGTAAATTAAAAAAAAAAAAACGCTAAAATAGTTACGTTGTATGCGTTTTGTTTGTGTACGATAATTTCTCCCAAAATACGATAATTGAGGTTTTGGTACGATAGTTTCATATTTCATATCTGGCAACACTGCTCCGGTGCAGAAAAACAAGAAGGGCGGGGGCTTGCGAACAATGCTGTGCGCCACACTTAAACTGCACACCCACACAAACACGCACGCACGCACACATTCACAAATGACACTAACACCCTGCCTTTTCCTCAAAAATTACTACATTTATGTTTGCTGTCTGTACTTTTCTGTCACTTTTGCGCTCTTTTTCATACTTTCCCCTCGTTTCAAAAGTCACCGAACGCACTTTACCGTAATATATGCAACATATAGCATACTGTTGGAAAGCACGGGTTCTTGGCTTGCTGTCAGTGTTGAAATTTTTCAGAGTGAGGGCTTACATGAGAACTTACGGTAATGAGAATCAGCGGCGCACTAGTGTGAAACCTCCGTGTTTTTCCTCTGCGTTATGACATCACAGGCTTACGTTTACCATAATACACCCTATATATCATTGTAAAGCCCTTTTTTTTGTTGGCAAATTAGGTTGCCAGATACCTACAACTGCATTATTGATGAAGAGAATAGATTATACATCTTGGTTGCAAAAACTTTTTTTTTTTGTTAGCTCCACAAGTATTTTGTTGTTGTCTTGTTCTCTCAGGTGTAGGCCTATAGAATAGATTCGTGATTTTGGGTTTGTTATTTAAGCTATTTCTTTGTCTGCCTACACACTTAATAATGTAAATAAAGTGTTAAATTATTCAGCATTATGTCGTCATATGCTGTACTTGTGCGTCTAATGGTATGAGTGGGTTAGGGGGTGGTGGTATTGTCCCTACCAAAGCTGAGACCAAACCTACGCCCTTGGCTGTTTCTGTACTATGATGAATTCTAAAACCTGACTGAAACTCTTCAAATAGACCATTCCTCTGCAGATGATCAGTTAGCTGTCTTACAACTGCCCTTTCAAGAATTTTTGAGAGAAAAGGAAGGTTGGAGATTGGCCTATAATTAGCTAAGATAGCTGGGTCAAGTGATGGCTTTTTAAGTAATGGTTTAATTACTGCCACCTTAAAAGCCTGTGGTACATAGCCAACTAACAAAGATAGATTGATCATATTTAAGATCAAAGCATTAAATAATGGTAGGGCTTCCTTGAGCAGCCTGGTAGGAATGGGGTCTAATAAACATGTTGATGGTTTGGATGAAGTAACTAATGAAAACAACTCAGACAGAACAATCGGAGAGAAAGAGTCCAACCAAACACCGGCATCACTGAAAGCAGCCAAAGACAACGATACGTCTTTGGGATGGTTATGAGTAATTTTTTCTCTAATAGTTAAAATTTTGTTAGCAAAGAAAGTCATGAAATCATTACTAGTTAAAGTTAATGGAATACTCAGCTCAACAGAGCTCTGACTCTTTGTCAGCCTGGCTACAGTGCTGAAAAGAAACCTGGGGTTGTTCTTATTTTCTTCAATTAGTGATGAGTAGAAAGATGTCCTAGCTTTACGGAGGGCTTTTTTATAGAGCAACAGACTCTTTTTCCAGGCTAAGTGAAGATCTTCTAAATTAGTGAGACGCCATTTCCTCTCCAACTTACGGGTTATCTGCTTTAAGCTACGAGTTTGTGAGTTATACCACGGAGTCAGGCACTTCTGATTTAAAGCTCTCTTTTTCAGAGGAGCTACAGCATCCAAAGTTGTCTTCAATGAGGATGTAAAACTATTGACGAGATACTCTATCTCACTTACAGAGTTTAGGTAGCTACTCTGCACTGTGTTGGTATATGGCATTAGAGAACATAAAGAAGGAATCATATCCTTAAACCTAGTTACAGCGCTTTCTGAAAGACTTCTAGTGTAATGAAACTTATTCCCCACTGCTGGGTAGTCCATCAGAGTAAATGTAAATGTTATTAACAAATGATCAGACAGAAGGGAGTTTTCAGGGAATACTGTTAAGTCTTCTATTTCCATACCATAAGTCAGAACAAGATCTAAGATATGATTAAAGTGGTGGGTGGACTCATTTACTTTTTGAGCAAAGCCAATAGAGTCTAATAATAGATTAAATGCAGTGTTGAGGCTGTCATTCTCAGCATCTGTGTGGATGTTAAAATCGCCCACTATAATTATCTTATCTGAGCTAAGCACTAAGTCAGACAAAAGGTCTGAAAATTCACAGAGAAACTCACAGTAACGACCAGGTGGACGATAGACAATAACAAATAAAACTGGTTTTTGAGACTTCCAATTTGGATGGACAAGACTAAGAGTCAAGCTTTCAAATGAATTAAAGCTCTGTCTGGGTTTTACAAGACAGGGTTTGTAAACCTAACAAGACCAGGTTTTCCCCAGAAGCTTTGCCAATTATCTATGACGCCCACCTCATTTTTTGGACACCACTCAGACAGCCAGCAATTCAAGGAGAACATGCGGCTAAACATGTCACTCCCCGTCTGATTGGGGAGGGGCCCAGAGAAAACTACAGAGTCCGACATTGTTTTTGCAAAGTTACACACCGATTTAATGTTAATTTTAGTGACCTCCGATTGGCGTAACCGGGTGTCATTACTGCCGACGTGAATTACAATCTTACCAAATTTACGCTTAGCCTTAGCCAGCAGTTTCAAATTTCCTTCAATGTCGCCTGCTCTGGCCCCCGGAAGACAATTGACTATGGTTGCTGGTGTCGCTAACTTCACATTTCTCAAAACAGAGTTGCCAATAACCAGAGTTTGATCCTCGGCGGGTGTATCGTTGAGTGGGGAAAAACGGTTAGAAATGTGAACGGGTTGGCGGTGTACACGGGGCTTCTGTTTAGAACTACGCTTCCTCCTCACAGTCACCCAGTCAGCCTGCTTTCCCGGCTGCTCGGGATCTGCCAGGGGGTAACTAACGGCGGCTAAGCTACCTTGGTCCGCACCGACTACAGGGGCCTGGCTAGCTGTAGAATTTTCCACGGTGCGGAGCCGAGTCTCCAATTCGCCCAGCCTGGCCTCCAAAGCTATGAATAAGCTACACTTATTACAAGTACCATTACTGCTAAAGGAGGCCGAGAATAACTAAACATTTCACACCCAGAGCAGAAAAGTGCAGGAGAGACAGGAGAAGCCGCCATGCTAAACCGGCTAAGAGCTAGTAGCTACGCTAAGCCAGCGGATTCCTAAAAACACGCAAAGTGAATAATGTGTAAATAATTTAGAGGTGATTCAGCAGAAGGAGTGCTTTAGTTAAGGCACGTAAAGATTACACTGGGAAACAAATCGTAATCTAGATAACTAGATCAATCTAACTGCGCAGATTAAACAGCTAACAGATACAGAAAAACACCGCTGTGCTCCGGAACAGGAAGTGATACAATACCGCAGTGAGAGCCAACCACCAGTCGATAATATTGCCACCGTGTGATAGTTGGTTGCTATTCACAGTCCCATCCCATAAATAGCAGTGTTCTATGCATTTTAAAAATGCGTAGAACACTAGGGCTGCAGCTATCCATTATTTTGGTAATCAAGTATTCTATTGTTTATTCTGGCGATTAATCGAGTAACTGGATTAAAAAGTACTTTTGCGTTTTTAAATATCAATAGTTCAGAGCTCTCCCGAAGCAATAGCACAATGTCTCTGCGCCAAAATCTTAGTAAATCAGAAGAGACAGGCACATGCAAGATGTGTGAAAAAGGTGTGCTGGATCAAAAAAAGAGACAAATATCAAAGAAAAATCCACACAACCTGAGCGCTCCCATGCAAAAAGCTTTATTTGGACACAAAGAGCTACACCAAAATCTTGACATTTTGCTGACGTGGTGATGGGATGTGGTTTCTGTTTTGTTTATTCCCCAACTTGTAAAATTTAACTTTTTTTTTTTTTTTTAAATAAAGGTTGGTGGGCTGGGTCCCTGCATTATTTTTTGTCCTTTCACTGTGATTCAGCAGCTGCATTTCAGCTGGAGGTTGAACATGCAAGTCTCACAGTCCGTTTTTTTTAATAATTATTATTATTTTATTTAAGTTACCGTGTTTGTGAAGCGTTGTGTGTTGCCCAAAAAAAGAGCGAAAATTAAAAAGCAAAACACTCCATGTGAGTCTGAGCAAAACACAGAAGAAAGAGTGGACTTTTGCTGAGTGGATCTTTCAGAAACTGTTGGTCAGTGTCTTTTAGTGAAGCTTAGGGCTAGTGGCCGGCGATCACATTACTATTTCCCTCCTGTCCTATGCACCAACTGCATTTCCTGTATATTTGTTTTGTGAATTGTTCTGTAATTTATGTTTGTAGCATGGCCCAAGCAGAGGGTCACCCCTTTGCGTATGGTCTGCTTGAGGTTTCTTCCTTAGAGGGAGGTTTTCCTTACCACTGCTGCTCTGGGGGTTAGACCTTACTTGTGTGAAGTGCCTTGAGGCAACTCTGTTGTGATTTGGTGCTATATAAATGAAAATACATTGAAATTGAAACCAATCAGATAAAAACAGCATTTAAAAAAAACTATTTGCAAAAAAAATAAAAGAAAAGAAAAGAAAAAGAAAAAAATAGCTGCCACTTTGTGATTCTTGAACTGTAAATTCTTTTAGCTGCCCCCATTTTTGGTCTGCGTTGATTGATTTGGCACAAGCTGTAACCAGAGTGCCCTTCCTCACAGAAGACCAAATGCACAAGATGGGGCAGTGGTAGCTTTGAGCAAGCAAGGCAGTATTTCTTTTTGGAAGGCAATATCACTATGACTGCTTCATCATATCGTATGATGTGCCAGATGTGTTTCTGAAGGAGTGAAAGGGAAAGTTTAGAAGACAACAGTAAGGCCAAGTATGTTTTATAGCTTGGAGAGGGTGGAACTGACAAAAAGACAGGAGGTGGACTTGGGGGTGGCAGAGCTGAAGATGCTGTGATTTTCCTTTGGAAGAGGGACAGCATTATGAATAAGCATATTGGGGGACTGCGTGGGATGATTTGGAGACATACTGAGAGCAGTGAGTAAGAGATGGTTTGAGCATGTCCAGAGTAGGGATTGTGGGGATTATTAGGAGAAGGATGGAGGCATCACCAGGCAGAAGGAGAAGAGGAAGGCCAAAGGGAAGGTCTATGGATGTTGTGCCAGGAGCAGATGGAGATGGATGGTCTGCTGTGGCACCTCCTACTGGGAGAAGCCAAAAGAAGAAATAGTTTTGAAATGAGAATATGGGCTCTGAATTGGGAAAAAGTTGAGCAATAAGGACCAAATGTAAATATTTCCCTCTTAATCATGATCCCTTCTATCCAGATTAGAGAGTCAAATCAACAGAGAAACATAATCAGAGTTAGAAATAAGTAACAAGGATCAAAAATAAGACTCAAAGGTTGGTGATCAGGACAAAAGGTCAATATTCAAGATCAAAGCTCAACATTCAGGAGCTAAGAATGTTTGAGAACATGTCAAAGGAATATCTGTCACATCACATATACGAGGGCTGTCCGTAAAGTATAGGTCCTTTTTATTTTTTTCAAAAACTATATGGATTTCATTCATATGTTTTTACGTCAGACATGCTTGAACCCTCGTGCGCATGCGTGAGTTTTTCCACGCCTGTCGGTGACGTCATTCGCCTGTGAGCACTCCTTGTGGGAGGAGTCGTCCAGCCCCTCATCGGAATTCCTTTGTCTGAGAAGTTGCTGAGAGACTGGCGCTTTGTTTGATCAAAATTTTTTCTAAACCTGTGAGACACATCGAAGTGGACATGGTTTGAAAAATTAAGCTGGTTTTCAGTGAAAATTTTAACAGCTGATGAGAGATTTTGAGGTGATTCTGTCGCTTTAAGGACTTTTCACGGTGCGAGACGTCGTGCAGCGCTCTCAGGCAGCGTCATCAGCCTGTTTCAAGCTTAAAACCTCCACATTTCAGGCTCTATTGATCCAGGACGTCGTGAGAGAACAGAGACGTTTCAGAAGAAGTCGGTTTCAGCATTTTATCCGGATATTCCACTGTTAAAGGAGATTTTTTTAATGAAAGACGTGCGGACAGGTCCGCGCGTTGGGATGCAGCGGCACAGGAAAAACACCTCCGTGTTGATAACCATTTGTTAAAATCCAGGCGGCTTTTGATGGCTTTCAGTGGAGTGAGTATATGAGAAATTGTTTATCAGCTGGAGATGTTCCAACTTGTCCTTAAGGCTTCCAGCAGAGGTGTTTTTCCTGTGACGGAGCGTCGCGGCGGCTGCGAGCCGACGCTGCAATATATTAGAGTGTGAATCGATTTTGTGATCAACAAAATGATGCATGTTCCCCTTATGTCAACATTTGCGGTTGCAGCACTAAACCCAGTACCTCAAATCTGAAACAATGAATGAATGAGTTTTATTTAGCATGCACATAAACAAAATACCAACATAAAAATCTCTTATCAACATACAACAATAACTCAATTTCCCAATTGGGTGTGACCGAAAGGGCATGGGCTGAAGCAAAATCTTATAAACGCCCACCCGTACTATACACATTTAGATAACACTCAAAACAAGGTAACAATCAGAACGTAACTGAACAGATCAATAATATAATGTGCAAATAAAAGAACCACAAAAACAATTAGCCTAATATAACATACTATAGTAAGACATTACATTGTTTTTCTAAAGCCTTTTAACACCTCCCAATGTACCACATGATTTAATACTATCAGAACAATTATTCCAAATTGTAATACCTTTTACAGAAATAGAATGACTTAACAGTAGTTCGAATCTTTCTTCTTTCAAATATCAATGTTCCTCACAAATGATGACTGCACTCCATTTTAAACAACTCCTGAACATGTAGAGGCAAAAGATTAGAGGCAACATTCGTTGGTCATGCTGTATCATGCCAAGAAATTTAGTTTCGGATACAATTTCAATATTGTTCAATGATAAGCTTCTATTTAAATTCCTAGGCTTATTTCCAAATATAATACACTTAGTCTTGCCAAACTGAAGTGACAATTTATTAGAATCAAACCAATATTTAAAATTTAATCATTCCTTCTCCATCCTTTCCAAATGTTGTCCCAAATTGTTCCCACTACCTAACAGTGGTGTCATCGGCAAACAAAATACAACGCATAAACTTTGACACCAAACTTATATCATTAACATACAACAAAAACAGCAACGCCCAAGGACTGACCCTTGGGGCACCCCACATGTGATCCTCAATAATTCTGAATTTGTCCCTCCAAAATGAACACACTGATACCTATTTGATAAATAACTAGTTAACGAATCAAGGGCTAATCCTCTGTTGCCGTACTTCTCTAATTTGTCCAGTAATAAAGAATGATCTATAGTATCACATGCTTTCTGTAAATCAAAGAAAACCCCTACAGTGTATTGCTTCATCTCTATTGCATTTGTAACTTGCTCAACAAAATCAACCACAGCCAGAGAAGCGGTGCGACCTTTTCTAAAACCATACTGCTGTTCACTAAGTATATGATGTTTGGATATAAAAATCATTCAGCCTCATTACAAATATTTTTTCCAGAATTTTATAAAACTACAATAAACAAAAGAAATTGGCCTATAATTTGAAAAGACATGCTTTTCACCAGATTTAAACAAAGGTATCACCTTAGCTATTTTCATTTTAGAAGGAAATTTCCCAGTCATTAGTGACAAATTGTAAATATAAGTTAAAGGTTTAATAATACAATGAATAATATTTTTGATTAAAAACATACTAAAGTTATCACAGTCAGTTGATTTTTTCCCCTTTAATTTATAAACAATGTTGATACTTTTGTTTTCATCTACTTCTCTACTGTATATTGAATTTAAAACAGTATTAATTAATTTATTTTGTCCATAAAATGTGTTTTACAAGATATAAAGGAATTTGATCAATTTTTACCCACGTTAACAAAGTATTTATTGAAATGATCTGCAATAACTTTGTTTTTTTTACGGTTTTATCAGAATCTGTATAAAAATAAGTTGGATAATCTTTAACTGTTTTTCTCTTGTTAATGATTTTGTTTAATATCTTACAGGTGCCAGTAATGTTGGTTTTATTTTTTAACCAATAAGTCGCATTAATATTGCTTCTTACACGATTGCATGATATTCCTTAATTTATTTTTGTATATCTTATATTTACTTTCAGCCTCTTAAGTTCTAAATTTTATAAACTGCTTGTACAAAAGATTTTTCTTTTTGCATGCATTCTGGAGTCCCTTTGTAAGCCAAGGTTTGTCAGTTTGTTGAGCAATTTTACTTTGTGGCACCAGCGAACAATATCTATCGTACAAATTCGAAATAACGGTGATAAAAGATTCATATGATTTGTCAATGTCATCATTATAAATATCACACCAATCCTGCTGCATTAAGGCCCTTGTAAAATTCTCAAGGGTAACTTCAGTTAATTTTCTTTTGAAATATACAAGTTCTTTCTGGTCACATCCATCAACTAAGACCTGGAAAGCTGCAAAAACTGGTGTATGATCGCTAACGTCACTAATGAGTATTCCACCTGTTATATTCCCTGCAGTAGTATTTGTCAATATATTAATCAGTAAGTGTTGATGTGTTCGTAGTTATTGTAGAAGAATTTTTAGGTCCTTATTTGAACTATGATGAACTATCAAGTGTCCTGATCCGAACTGTATGTCCTCTGGTTGAACTAGCAGGTGTTCAACCCAAAAAAAAAAGGGCTCTATTAGTCATTCAGTCTGTCAGGGGCTTTCCAAGGCCTTTTAGGTGCTTTCCCGCAGGCCACGTGCAGGGGCCTCAGGCCAGCTGCACGTGTGACTGAGGCCACGTGCGGGGGGGGGCCTCAGGCCAGCTGCACCTGTGGCTGAAGGTCTTTTAAAAAAGTCAGTTGTAAATCCTTCATGTTTTAATGGGAGCATTTGTCACATTGAAATAATGGCCTAACACCTGCTTAGGGTTCACTAGGGGACGCTTCCAATAGAAAACCATGTCTTAGGAATGAAATAAATAAAAAAGTTGAAGGAGGAGCGATGCCCGCGGGTCTCCAATAAATAGACGAGCGCGGTTGTCATATTCAGTCTCTCTAGAGGACTCAGTTTGTCTAAGCTCTGTGTCGAAGGCTTAAATAAACTTAAAAACTCTGTGCATTTTATCTTGCTTAAGGCTGAATTATTCTAAAGTGTTGTGTCCTTCTCTAGCATATCACTTGCAATTAGTTTGTGTTATCTAAAAGACGACATCCTGAGAAGACCAAAAAGACGAGCCGCGACAGAACTTGGCGAGCCAGCTTCAGGAGGGTCCAGGGGCATTCCGGCAGCCTGGGACGGTCCAGCTCATCCCTCCAGACCGTAAATAACAGTGATCACGACTAAAAGGTAAGCAGAAACCTTTTATAACTTCTGCACGATCTGGAGGAGTGAGTCGGGATTTCCGCCCAAGTTGACAGGTGATATTTTTTAATTGCCTCTTACCCAAAAGAACCTGGACTAAGAAAATTGATAAGAGACTAAAAAAAGATAAGATTGAAAATTATCAGGCCTTGTAGATAAAATGCTCAGAAGGTGTGTGTGTTCCCGGGAAAAAGAATGTCTGTGTGAGTGAAAGGTCAGGAATGTTCATGAACTCTGGTGCGGAAAAAGAGTGCGTGGAGAACTAACCTGGATGTTTTTTGGGGAATGCTTGGGGAATAATTGGTGCTGAAATTCGTTACTAACGTGCCGGCTGATAGCATGCGCTGTAGGGGTTAATTTAGGGGAGTATACTGACAAATAGATACAAGGTAATACAAGGTTGTTTAAAGAGTTTAACAGAGACTGAAGTGAAATAAGTGAAAAAAAGAGTTTAACAGAGAATACGTGCAGAGGAAGCACAAGATAAGCGCCTGAGGGGGCGCAGTAGAAATACCGTACATGATAAAGAGATTTAAAGAGGACAGTGCAAAGTGGCACAGCTGACAGTAAGTAAAAGAGCTCAATAAAGGACGTCATTTTTTAAGAAAAGAGAAAAACTATAAAAAATAATAAAATGAATGAAGAGTTAGTGCAGAATACATGAGAATTAATGAAGCAGAAAATAGTGCAGTAAGGCACCAGATACACGCTTGTGGGGCGTGGGAGAAGAATAAGTAATTAAGTACACAGTAATATGAGTTTTTTATAAGAAAAGAAAAAGAGAGTATTTTCAGTGCAAAGGCACATTAAGCTCACGAGGAGCTCAGTAAGTGGAAAAAAAAAAAAAAAAGTAGAAGAAAGTGCAGAAAGGCACAGGATACGCACGCGAGGCGCGGTAAGGCGTAGAAATAAATGAAATATTGTATGCTCAGAAAGGAGCTTGTGAAAATAATATAGTAAGCACAGGATACGCACGCGAGGCGCGGTAAGGCGTAGAAGTAAATGAAATATTGTATGCTCAGAAAGGAGCTGGTGAAAAATAATATATTAAGCACAGGATACGCACGCGAGGCGCGGTAAGGCGTAGAAGTAAATGAAATATTGTACGCTCAAAGAGGGCTTGTAAAAAAGTAATATATGAAGTTGCTGACAGCGCCGGAGAAGCTGTCTAACGTGAAGAAGAGATACATGCTTAAACAGAACACATTGGTGTTAAGTGAATAAAAAGGTTGTTTAAAGCCGCGGAGTGAAAAGTGGCAGAAGTCTAGATAGAGATATATAGAAAGTTGTTTTTAATAATTTTTGTGTATAAAGCTTTTGAAGATTGGTGTGTGGGAGAGTGGAGAGTAATCTGTGTAAAGCTGTGAGAACTTGCAGGCTGGCTGACATACAAGATTAATGTGAAAGAGTACGAGGGGGAGGTATTTAGACCCAACAGGAGGACTTGGGAGGTGCATGACAGGTAGAGAGGAAAGTGTGAAACAGAGACAGTGAAGAAAAAGACAGGAGAAGAGTGCTATGTAAATACAGAGAAGGTAGATATTATTTCAAAGAGAGAAAACTAATAAACAAACATAGCAGAAAAAGACAAGAAGCAGAAAGTTAAAAAATTAGAAGGAAAATAGAAAGTCGGGAGCAAAGACATTAGGAAGTGTTAGGGTTGTAAGAGGATTAAATAAATAAAGTTGGTTATAAATCAAAAGAGTTAAAGCTTAGATTATAGTGAAAAAGCTGACAGACTGATCAATGCTTGGGACAGTCTTTGATGGGAGACTTAAGTGATGATGAAATAATACTCCCAGAACATTACTTGACTGACGGAGACATCAAAACCCAGGGAATCAGGACACATTTTTGGCTGGAAAGGACCTATTTTGACAGGGTAGGAGCAGAACATTGGCAGGACGAACAAGAGATCAATCAGAAATTATGGCAGATTACTAAGGTAATCAATCTGAAGCAAAAGAAAGAACAATTCCCTCTAATTAATTGGGAGCTGCTGATAAGACGTCTGTGGCATCAGGGTTTAACCCCGTGGCTGGAGCTGCTTTGTGCTGACCCTAATAAAGAACTTAGCATACCATTAAATCATTTAGTAACACTACCAACCGATCCAGGTGAAGAACTGTTTCCTAGGTTGACTCTGACTGTGGTCCCAAGGAAGGTTCGGTGGGAAACAGGTAAATTTTCGTGTTTAGTTAAAGAAAAAGAAGACGGGCATAACAGTTGGAAATTTAATCCTTTTAAGGGTTTAAAATACAAAACAGGTGTTACAGCCAGCAAGTTATTGGTCTGGATCAGGACAGCCCCTGAGGGACTACCAGAACACCATAGAAACACCTCACATAGCGTTTGTCAGGGTTACATGGGTAACTCTCAAGGTCAAGGTCGGGAAAGTACCCCGCTAGACTTAGTACTAAGACAATATCCAGGAAAACGCACTAAGGCCAACCAATGTATGAGAAAGTGGCACAAAAGGTCACATGGGGGCAGGCAATGGCTTTTGGTGGGATCATTTGATCCGGTGATGTGTGAAGCAGTTGCGGTAGAAATACAGAAAAAAGAAATTAAAGATCAGCAGAAGAACGTAAATAACAACAAAAAACGCACTGAAGAAAAAGAAGTTTTGGCCTTGTTCAAGCAGGAAGCACAGAGGCTACAGCAGAAAAGAGAAAAAATGACAGAGGAAAGATCCAAAGACACTAAAGCCAGTGCACCGAGCTGGGAAGCAGAGCCACCCCCATATAAACGTCATGATATGGGAAAGACAGCTGGACAATTTGTATTAGGAACTCGTGAAGAGGACCAAGGCATGGATGTGGAGGGCAAATTCACACTGACACTAAAAGCTCGAGAGCCACAAGGAGACAGGTCTTCAGTCTGTCAAATGGATCATACAAGGTCTCCAAGTCCGAAAGTAGGTGGTCGCTCACCATGACCAGCAGGGGGGGCCACAAATAACAGTGACACGGAGGCAGACGAGGATAAAGAGAGAGACCTGAAGGCTCCGCCTGCACATCGAGGTCCACTGAAAACCGTCCCCTCCCACCATAAGTCAGCCGACTGGACCTTCACAGGCTATAGAGGCTCCGAAGAGTGGCACAAGAGCTTCTGTGACACACTGGATCTGGCCAGAAGAGATAATGAAGAACTAGCTGAGCAACTTCGGCTAGCGAAGGAAAGAATACAAAGACATAGGGACGCCGAGGAAAGAAGAATATTACAACAATCGACGCCCAATCAAGGGAATCACATTATAGAGCCACCCACCCGAAAAATTTCTGGTGAGATCATCATTGAGAGTGCAAAAGAGGCCCGACTCAGGCAAAGACAACGATGTGTAGCCAAAGACATAGCGGCTTTAGAACAGAATATAACCGACTGGATGGACTGCCTGGAACCAGTCAGTCGCACTCGATCTGGAAGACAGTATGGAGCCCCCACAGAAGAAGAGGAGGACGAAGACCTCATATGCCCATTGGTGGTTAGAAATGGTCATCATGTGTATACCCCATGGAGCTGGACAGACATGGTGGGGCTGGCCAACAGGCTGCCAGACATCACCCAAGGAGCTGGGAGATGGATAACTGCCTTAGAAGAAGGCACTGCAGGGGTAACCTTGTCTTTAGGTGACATAAAAGCCTTGCTAATGCATGTCATGGGAAAACATGACACTGAAGAATTAGCAGGAAAGGTTGGACTAACACAGATGATGGGCACAAATCAACATGATGAAGTCCCCTTTAATCGCTATAGAAACTCCATGTGGGAAGGACTGAGAAGAAAGTACCCTGAGGTCTTGGATCCCTCTAAATTGGATGATGAGGAGTGGACACCTGAAGAGTGCCCAAAGAAGTTCCTGCACCGGTTCCAGAAGAGATGGGCGGAGGAAACAGGAAATGCATGGAACCATTCTCCAGCAACAGAAATCCTGTTTAAAATAACTGTAAAAAAGGCTCTACCAGATGAGGTTCAGAAAGCCCTAGATGGAGTCGTGGGACTATCAAAAATGAATTGGGCTTTATACTCTGAGCATATTTGTCACCATCTTGAAATCTACAAGAAAGAAAAACAAAAAGAAGAAGATGCAGCAAAATCCCTGACGAAAAAATTGGTGCAGATGCAGTTGGGAGAGCTAACCAAAGTCAAGAAAGAAAAAACAAAGACCCAGGCACCAATGATGACCCCTGTTCCTTCTGAGTCGGCAAGCACAGGCCCTACGGCAAACACTGCTGCCACCATACAGGCACCTGTGGTAACAGCCACACAGAGCCCCCAAGGAGCAGCAGGAAGCACTCCTACAGGAGAAGTCTCAGCACCAGTGGAGCATCACTATCACTACCATAGCACTGGCACACCCGGAAATGGACCCACCTACAGTCATGGGTGGAGAGGAGAGTCACGGAACTTTCAAGGTCAAAGAGGAGGGTGGCGAAGAGGATCTCGCCAACCTTCATTTGGAAGCAGATTCCAAAACTCAGCTCCCAGGAACAGTCAGGCGGGACCGCCTATGCGACCAACACCCCCAATAGGGGATCAACCCTCTAATGAGTGTTGGAGCTGTGGACAACCTGGACATCGAATGAGAAATTGTCCGGCCCGACCTTGGGTTGGACCCTCTGCCTATTGGCAATAGGGAGGCCTAGAGAAGACAGAGGGGGAAACGGTGGCATTGGCTATTTCGATGATACCTAAGGAAGAGCCAACCGTCACTGTTAATATACAAAACAGAGATTTCCCGTTTATGGTGGATACAGGGGCAACATACTCTTGCATAGGGAAAATGGGCGCTCATCTCCCCCTCTCTGGGTCTGTAATTAAGACCATCGGCTTCTCTGGGAAAACTCAAATAATACCTTTTACACGCCCACTTCCTGTAACGATTGCAGGAAAAACAATTGAAGCACCCCTGTTATACTCACAAAATACACCTGTGAATTTGCTGGGAAGAGACATTTTATGTAAGCTACAAACCCAGATAGTGTGTATCCATCAAGGACTGCAAATACACTTTCCTGACGAAGCACTCGCCAACATTATGGTGCTTATGGACATGGAAAACAAGGTCCGACCTGTGCAACCCATGGTATACTGGCTGAAGTTACAACCAGAAAATTCAAATCTTCAACTGGAATGGGAAAAATGGAAGCCCTGGGCAGAACAACACTATGAAGCAGTATGTACACCTAGTTTACCTTTACA
>NC_047109.1:6766628-6966628 GCF_902500255.1 Thalassophryne amazonica | reverse complement strand
AAACTAGTGGCGCAATCCTGATAGTTACACACTCTTTGTTTGAGCACGTGAGATTGTCATCAGAGGCTCTCCGTCTGCTCCTGCTTTCACTGATCACTGTGCGTAATGGCGCAGGGCGCACTGAGTATGTACTAATAGTATGTACTCATTGGAGCACCCAGGGGGCTATTCAAACAGGCCAACTAGTAACATATCACTCCTAAAAATGATCTTTGGCTTTGGTAAACTTCTATCACAACTTCTATGAGGAGTACAAAGATGGCCGAAGGCTAACTCGAAAGTCTGTGGAGTTAACTTTTCAGCAAAAAAGTAAGTTTCTACCTCATATCATTCAAAAGTTATTTATAATTTAGTAAAGCTTGGTCTTAGCCATCGTATACGACAGCGTCGGCCCCAGAGGGTTAACCTATCAAGAATAATAAAGACATGATACAAAAATGACAAAAAGTCAACATCAACATGTTCATACCAGATACTATGGTAATCTTTACTGCACCCCCCCCACCCCCCACCCCACCCAAAAAAGAAAAAAAAAACACACCCTATAATACAAAATATGGTGAAAGACATCCTGCTATAGAAACACAAATATAAGCTTGTCACAGCTGGTTAACAGAGTACTTTTTAAAAGACATGACGACCGACATCCTTTTTGCAAGATTGGGTGCAACCTTTTAAAGCTGCTGCTCCTGATACAACAACACTAATTCCACAGATATCAGTACATGTCCCAGTGTACAAAACAGGCCTGTGTGTGTGTGTGTGTGTGTGTGTGTGTGTGTGTGTGTGTGTGTGTGTGTGTGTGTGTGTGTGTGTGTGTGTGTGTGTGTGTGTGTGTGGTTGTAAAAGCTACAAAATCAAGTTTAGTGCTGTAACATTGTTTGATGATGATGATGACCACTGAATGGTCGGCTATAATTCTTCTTAAATTAGACAATAACGAAGAAAAAATCTTAAACAGTCTCATTCTTGTGCACAAACACAGTGCTTGGTTAGCTCCTCCCCTTATGCTTCCTTTACCTCTGTTGTTGAACTGAAGACAACATCACTCAACGATATTGAACACAAATCATACTCTGTTCATGCATCTCACGTCATGAGCTCAACCTGCTCATTATGTCACACGGTCCAATACAGGAGACTCATAATGAGGCGTGGCTGGACGTGTCATAAAGTGACTGAAGAAGGACCGGGTCCAGGTCTGGACAGTGGTAGTGTTAACGTTCATTTAAACCACAACAAGACAGAGTCACACACACTGAAATATGAGTGGTTGGATCATGAGTGCACGTGGTGTCCTCGTTCAAGGAACGGGAGCTGTTAGAGAAGACTGACAGACAATAAAGACACAGACCTGCACAGGATTTTGTGGCTCATTGTTTCCCGTTTATACACATTTTCTGCTTTAAAAACAGGGCAATTTATTTATTGATTTATTTTATTATTCCCTCATACATTTGTGTTCATACGTTTACATACCCTGGCAGAATTTTCTCTTTTTTTGGCCATTTTTTCAAAGAATATGAATGATAACACAAAAATGTTTTGTCCACTCATGGTTAGTGGTTGAGTGAAGCCATTTATTGTCAAGCAATTGTTTTTACTCTTTTTAAATCATAATGACAACAGAAACAACCCAAATGACCATGATCAAAAGTTTGATCAGGAATGCAACTTTCTCCTTTAGCTGTTTCTGCCTGTGCAGAAAGTATCAACACGTGTGAAGGAACACAAATTTGTCTATTCCTAAAACAAAAGCCAGCCATACACTACTGCATGATGATGCAATATGAGTTCATGACATCAGGATCACAAAGAAACAAGTCATACTGCTGCATGTACACAATGGGAGCTTGACATGAGACCCTATCACAGTCCCAAATCTGCACACGTGTCTGTGTGTGCAAACAAAATCTATTCTGTGGCCAGTAAATGTATTTGTGCGTTTGGTTCTATCCACATAAACACACATTAGTGATATCTGTCACTCAGTGTCACTCCCAGTTTAGTGTGCTCCGTGCACACACTTGGCACGTTGGGCAAGTTCATCAAATGTGGCACTCAGAGTGCATACCTCTGCTCAGCTTCTGGATTCAATCAAATGCTAAATAAAATTCCTTATTTTCTAGGACATTGTCCATCTGCTCACCAAATGTCATCACCATCCTCTCACAACCTTTGGAGTTAAACGTTGGTGGAACGCGATCTATCTGCTCACCAAATTTAACTACAAACATTACCTCCTTGGCAGAGGTAACTGTTGTAATTAATCAAATTAGGTGAACAAATCGTATCTTGTGCACACACAATATAGTATATGTGACCTTATTTTTTTCTCTTTAATACTGGAGAACTTTGCAGGGACCACAGATGAGAAAACCTGCTGTGCAGCTCCTGCCCTCCTTCCCTGCACAGAGCAGACTGCAGGGGCAAAGACGGCAACAGCTGTGCTGTTATTGTGCATATCTTCTGCCATACGCTTCTGCTTTATGTTGATGCTTCTACAATGAGACAATATTGCATCATATACAGGACATCATTGTTGTGGATAGCCAACTTAAAACATGACAATTTTTTATTCTTGATTTAAATATGACAACTAACTCTCACCTGCAAAAAGAAAGTTGAAAATGTAAAGAAAAAAACTGGCTTTGGTAAATTTGCATTTTTCCAGGATTTTGTATTTTTACTCAGGAACTTCTATTGAGCTACTTTAAATCATTTTAATGAGTTTTTTAAGTAATTAAATCTGGCAAATTCAAATATGTTCTGATAAACAGAAAATAATGAGCCACATGCACAAATACACAACATCACACACACACACACTGTAGACTGAGGAGAAAAAGGTTGTTATGAACCAACAGCTGCTTAATCATTCAATACATAACGAGACAAAAAGAAGAGTTAAGCAGTGCTTTTCCAGCAACAACATTCAGTGAGAAAGAGATTTAAAATTACTTTAAACAATATCTGAGGAGTTCAAATGACTGAGAAATGTGGCGTAATGCTGTGAATGGTTTTAACAGCAGCAGAAGGAGAAAAGTCTGTGGCTCCTACCTTTCTCGCTGACTGACTCGCTCTCTATCTCCACATCCTCACAGCTGGTGTACTCTGGGGTGGTGGCCAGCTCCTCCTCAGAGCTGCTGAGGGACACCTGCCGCATCTTCCCTCCTTTTTTAGTTTTATGGGGCTTGGGAGGTGGAGGTCGGACTGACTCCGACTGGTCCGAGCTGAGAGAGTCATTCCGCAACATGCTTTCCATCTTCTCTCTCTTAGATTTCCGGACAGCTGAGCTGGGATCCAAGTGGTGCTGCTGCCTCCTTATGGAATCCATACCTACACCCAAATCTCCTCTCCGCAAGTCCCCAGATCGGTCACCTAGCACAGGGCTGCGATGTGGCGTTGGTGGGCTGTGGTTGGAAGTCCTGTGGCCTCCAAAGCCAGGACCCATGGGGCCAGGGGAGCAGCGGTCAACAGAGTATGAACGCTGTCCCACCATAGGCGGCCGGCGCTCGGTGAGATGCTGACGGGACAGTCGTATTGGTCCAAGCTCATCCTGCTCTGTGTAGGCTAGTGAGACATCACTGTGACGCCGCTCATGCCTCATGCGTCCTACCTCAGCATGCATACGCATCTGCTCCTCATAGGGTTGCGGCTTAACAGGATAACGAGCCAGGTTTGGGTCACTGCGGTAACGTGCCTGAAATTCCTCCTGGCGTTGTCGCTGGAGGTCATACTCGTTTGGCGGCCCATCTAGCTCCTGATCCAGAGGGTATTCCTGTGAGTGCCAGCGTCCCGGTCCCCGGCGGTATCCCAACCGTGTCACTTCTACATCTGGATACAAATGTTGGCCCCGCGGAACCCGCCGAGGGTCTCCATCCCCATATTCAGACGGTGATCTGGGCATGCTGCCGTCTGCCAGGGCATACTGTGAGTGGTCACCCCCCTCCCTTTGGTCGTATTTTTGGTTTGGATCCCTGGATGCAGATGGACTTCGTTTCCTGTAGGTCATAGAGAAGAAACAACAAAACAAAGAAATTATAAGTTTGGTCCACTTTGAATGTTTGGACCCTCCTTTGAAATAGGTGGTACTTGTGATCCTTTCTAGATAGTACAACTAATTGGAAACGGGTGAGTGTCATGATTGGGTATAAAAGGAGCATCCCCAAAAGTCTCAGCCATTCGCAAGCAAAGATGGGGCAAGGATCAACACTTTGTGAACAACTGCATGAAAAAATAGTCCAACACTTTAAGAACAATGTTTCTCAGCATTCAATTGCAAGGAATTTGGGGATTCCATCATCTATAGTCCATAATATAATCATAAGATTCGGAGAATCTGGAGAACTTTCTACATATAAGCAGCAAGGCTGAAAACCACATTGATCCCTCAGGCGGCACTGCATTAAAAACCAACATCATTGTGTAAAGGATCTTACCACGTGGGCTCAGGAACATTTCAGAAAACAGGACTGTTGATCTGAAGTCGTACATCAACCAAGGATGGGAAAGAAACGCTTATTGAGTGTTGTTAGAAGGAAAGGTGATGTAACACAGTGGTAAACATACCACTGTCCCAGCTTTTTTGAAACATGTTGCAGGCATCCATTTCAAAATGAACAAATATTTGCACAAAAAACAATAATGTTTATCAGTTTGAACATTAAATATCTTGTCTTTGTGGTGTATTCAATTGAATATAGGTAAAAGAGGATTTGCAAATCATTGTATTTTGTTTTTATTTACATTTTTCACAACATCCCAACTTCATTGGAACTGGTTCTGTAGATAGCTAATGTTGCTGTCTTGTTGAGGTACACTATAATAGCAAATAAGCTCAGCTATGGGTGTGCAGGCAGTATGTTCTGAGTACCGGTCCCAAGCCTGGATAAATGAGGAGGGTAGAAGGAGGCAGGGCATTAACTGTAAAGTTGTGGTGGTTCTGTGGGCACTTCCCCCTGCTGCCACTTCCCCTGGTGTGTGTGTATGCGGCTGTGCCTCCCCTGCTCCATGTGTGCACCTGTGTGTCTTTGTATCATGCATGTTGTATGTATTCACGCACCGGTGTATGTTAAGCTCTTGCTTTATGTACATGTTCAAAACCCTCCAGGCGCCGTCGAGATGGGACACCTATCTGATGGCGTAATGTACACACACACACACACACACACACACACACACACACACAGAGCTGAGTGATAATTGCAGCCCCACGTGTGTGTGCACACATGCACCTGTGTTTGTGTTTGCCATCCAGACATTTGAACACTGGGCAGTCTGCAGCACCTTTTATGGCCACCTGACAGCAGTCTGTATCATCTGTTGTCTACATGCGCTTTGGATACCATCGTGCAAGGACGAGGTACTCCGGATACGTTCTGATAGGGCTGACCACACCTCTTTTCTTCCTGACTGCTTCAGATTATGGCAAAATTTGCCGTGTCAGGAATGGTTCCTCCACATTCTTGCTATGTGTGACGGGGACTTTAGCACATTTTATCACCTTGTTGGATCATTATCAGGTTTTTTTAATCATTTGTGGTTTTTGTCACCGTCATGGATGTCTTTTTTTCTTTTCCCGGAGTTTATTTCTTGTTGGTTGGTTCTTGTATTTAATTTCTTTCTCACCTGTTGTTGTTCTTATGATTATTGTTGTTATTATTATTAATATCATTCTTGCACCAGTTTGTCTGTTCAGTTATCTCCCTGCTCTCTGTTTAGTCCACGTGAGTCTTATGTTCCCCCTCGTCGTATGTCACCCACCTGTTGTTAATTCCACCATTTATTTAAGCACCTCCTTGTTTATCCATCTTTGTCAGTTCATTGTGTTTGCTTCTCTCTGTTTTTGCTCTCGTCTTTGCTCTCTTATGGTCTCCTCCATGAGTATGCTGTGTCTGGTTATGCGACATTTTGGTTTTTGGATCTTGTTTTCATTTACTCTGTGGATTTTGTGGTGATCAGGACACGTTCACATTTAAGACTGTTTTGGATTTGTGGGATTTTAGGAAACCAAATAAATCACCTTTGTTTTTGGCACCTTATCCTCCTGAGTTTTCTGCCTGTAAAACTGAGTTTATCTAGATTTTGCAATAACCGTAACAAATGTCAAATCTCAAAACACTCCGAGTTACGGTCACAACCTCAGCTACATTGTGTCAGGAAAAGCATCCGATGTAAAACAAGCCAAAAACAAAGATGCAGAGTACAAATCGAATTTCCATACTGGATGGGTCGAGGTCTGAGTTAACAATGACCGTCACCGGTGCCATCGCCCAACAGGATGCCAACAGAAATTGCACTACTACTGGGTGAAGAAGACGAGGAGGAGGAGAAGGTGTCAAGAAACAGTGGGAGAAGAGGAAAACTAGAAGGGTGGAAGTGAGAATTGGGACCTTGAATGTTGTCAGTATGATTGGTAAAGGGAGAACTGGCTGCCATGATGTAGAGAAGAAAAAGTAGATACATTGTGTGTGGAAGGGAAGTAAGAGCAGGAGCATAGATGGTGGGTTCAAGTTGTATCATAGTGTAGATAGGAAGAGAAATGGTGTTGGAGTCAGTTTAAAGGAAGCGTATGTTAAGGGTGTGTTGGAGGTTAAGTGAGTGTCTGACAGGGTGATGAGTGTTAAGTTTGAAATTGAAGGGGTGATGATGAATATCATCAGTGCATATGCCCCACAGGTAGATTGTGAAACGAAGGAGAAAGAACATTTCTAGAGTGAATTAGATGAGGTGGTGGAGAGTTTGCCTAAGCATGAAAGAGTGGTGATAGAAGTGGACTTCAATGGGCATGTTGGTGAAGGGAACAAAGCTGACAAGGAAGTAATGGGCAGATAAGGTATCAAGGACAGGAATGTGGAGGGACAGATGGTTGTTGATTTTGCAAAAAGGATGGTGCGGTGGAGGCTGTGGTGAATACCTACTTTAAGAAAAGGGAGAAGCACAGAGTGACATGTAAGAGTGGAAGAAGGAAGGTGCAAGCTAAAAGAAACTGGACACCGTGAGATGGTGGCAGGGGAGAGTGTAGCTAGACAGCATGGGATGGTGCTTTGTAGGGTGACTTAATCTATGGGTTGGTGACAGGGGTACCAACCCATAGATTAATGTTCTTTCTGTAATGTCGCCATGAACTGCCATGAGACTGGGTTGTCCGGATGACATTCCAGTGGATGCATGGACATGTTTAGGAGACATGGCAGTGGAGTTTCTAACCAGATTGTTTAATAAAATCTTGGAAAGTGAGTGAATGCCTATCAGAGAGACAGCGCAGTTGGGATGGTTTGGAAACAAAGTCAGAGAGCCAAGATTGAGATGGTTTAGACATGTGTAGAGGAGGGACCCCAGAGTAAAAAGGGAGACAGATGCTGATGATGGAGCCACCAGGCAGGAGGAAAAGAGGGAAGTCAAAGAGGAGGTTTATGGATGTGCTAAGGGAGGACATGCAGGTGATCGGTGTGACAGAGGAAGATACAGAGGACAGGATGGAAACGATTGATCTGCTGTGGCGCCCCCTAACGGGAGCAGCCGAAAGAGGGAGAAGAAGGTGTGACTTCTCAACAGTTTTTGTAAAGTGCTCAGTAGCCTACAGGGTGTTACTCTCTGGATGTCAAAGTATATGTGTGCTAGGTTTGGCTCAATTCCGCGAAAAACAAAAACACACACACACACACACACACACACACACACACACACACACACACACACACACACACACACACACACACACACACACACACACACACACACACACACACACAGAGTTGTCGCTGTGATTTTTTAGTTGTTTATTGCTTATTTTTTGTTTTACTGCATGTGTGTATGAACATGGTGGTTGTGTTAAAGTCCATTTCCAGAGGTGTGTGAGTGTGTGATGTGAGGTATCAGCCTGCACAGAGCTTCAGCTCACACCTGCAGCCCTGTTCTCAGGCTGAAGTCAGGAGCCTGTAGCTTTGCAGTGCGTAGGCCTCAGTCCCCGTCAAACCCTGATGAAAACCCACTCTGTCTGTCAGCACTTTGCACCGCCTCCTGCTCATGCTGCTAAACACTAAACTGATGCTCCATAATATGGCTCAGCAATTTAAAGATAGACAAAGGTATGCATACAATATGTGCACTGTGTGCGTATGTAAACTGTATGTATAACATACTGTATGTATGTTGCATTTCATTGGAAATGAGACATAGGAGAAGATTAATCCAGCGTAACACACATGGTTTCAAAATCAGTTTGAATAATTGATTGATTTTGCATATATTTATCACATATATTGGAAAATATTCTTGTATTCTCTTAGGGGGAGGTGGTGGTCTTGTGGTTAAGTGTTGGGCTTGAGTCCAGAGGATCCTTGCTTCAAATTCCAGCCTGACCGGAAAAATCACTAAGTGCCCTTGTGCAAGGTTCTTAATCCCCAAGTTGCTCCTGGTGTGTAGTGGGCACCTTGTATGGCAGCACCCTGACATTGGGGTGAATGTGAGGCATTAATGTAAAGCGCTTTGAGCATCTGATGCAGATGGAAAAAGTGCTATATAAATGCAGTCCATTTACCATTTGTACACATTTGGATAATTTCACCCATGTCGCACAGCACTAGACGATCTATAGTGCACAGTCTAAAGCAAATAGTGCACGTGTATTTGGATCACATCTAGCTCTAGTTGGCTGCACACACAGCATACAGTTTGGGCCTAAAGTAACGTGCAGGGGGCAAAGGAGTTGTACTTTTGTCTCATGCGTGTTTTGTGAATAACACAAATTAAACCAATCAGATTTTTATCTGTTATTCCCTTTCAGAGCCGCATGCTCTGCAACCTGGTGCACTGCTATTCAGATGATGAATTCAAGTAAGATGTTTTCTGGCAAGGAAGTGAATTTGCATGCAAATCACCACAGACTATGAACAAATCAATTATGGGAGTTGCCACCAAAGCTCCCTGAGATGAAGCAACACCTCCTCCTCCACCTTCGTCCTTCCTATCTGCTACATTGCTACGTAATACACTAAATACTTCCTCCAAATTGGGCAGACCATTTAACATGCAAATTTCCCAGTTCCCCCTCTGCCCATCAAATGCTGCCACTGCTGCATCAGTGGTACTGCTGCTTCTCAGCCCTGCCTCCACCCCAGCATCCACCTGTGGGCCCCAAATGGGGAAATGTGTATTTCTAATTAACACTCCCTAAAGCGTTGTAAATCTTGTGAACTGAAGGCTTATTAGTAGAATAATAAAAGGAATGCTTTCTTCATTTAGCTCACGCTGATATTTTCTCTGTCACTAAATTAACAAGAGTCATCAGGAGATGATCACACGTCCCCACAAATCAGGAATACAAAGTATCGGAGGATCACCCAAGTACACCCTTATGCTAAATATGAATGAAATTGGTCAACTGGTTCTTGAGATATAGTGCTGACAAGCAAAAATGGACAGATGGACGGACAGACGGACGGACATGCTGATGGCAATATCCCCCCCATTCATACCGGGGGGATGAAAATGCATTATAGGACACATCTGCAGTTCTTATGATGCTAAACGTGGATGAACATACAGTGAGGCAAATAAGTATTTGATCCACTGTCAATTATACAAGTTTCCCACCTACAAAGAATGGAGAGGTCTGTAATTTATATCGTAGGTACACTTCAACTGTGAGAGACAGAATCTAAAATAAATAAATAAATAAATAAAATTCAGAAAATCACATTGTATGATTTTTAAAATAATTTTCATTTTATTGAGCTGAGCTCTTGCAGCTGGCTGTGCTTCACGTCAGCATCAGTTTAATTCATAAAGAATGCAGGACATCTCATTTTGGGAAGAAAAAAACACTGCATTTGATTGTAGTTCATTTTCCATATTACAGCGTTTGGAAAGAGGTGTCATTTTATTTCAAAATTTCAAATTTATTAATTTATATAGTGCCAATTCACGACAAAATCGTCTCAAGGCGCTTCACAACATAAAAAACAATTAAAAATTTAAAACACAATAAAAACAACCATAAAAGAAAGACAGCAGTAAAAGAATACAAGATTAAAAACACATCATAACACTAATGATAAAACAGGGAAAATAAATGAGTTTTTAAACGTGATTTAAAGGTCTCCACAGTGTCCAACTGCCGAATGTGTGCCGATCGTTCCACAGAGCTGGGGCACGATAGGAAAAAGCTCTGTGACCGGCAGACTTTTTATTCACCCTGGGAACACACAGAAGTCCTGCACCCTGAGAATGCAGGGCCTGAGCTGGTACATAGGGGCTTATCAAGTCAGCCAGATAGGGAGGTGCAAGTCCATGAACAATTTTATAAACTAAAATCAGTACTTTAAAATCTGATCTTGCAGAAACAGGAAGCCAGTGCAGGGACGCCAAGATTGGCGTAATGTGGTCAAACTTTCTGCTCTGTGTCAAAAGTCTGGCAGCAGCATTCTGAACCAATTGAAGACCCCTGATCCTGGACTGCGGTAAGCCAGAGAATAGAGCATTACAATAGTCCAATCTAGAAGAGACAAACGCATGAATCAAAGTCTCAGCATCAGCCATAGACAGAACAGGACGAATCCTCGCTATATTTCGCAAATGGAAGAAGGCAGTCCTTGTAATGTCTCTAATGTGGAGATCAAAGGACAACGCAGGATCAAAAATTACTCCAAGGTTCCTCACTTTATCCGTACGATGTATAACACACGGACCTAAGCTAAATGCTAGCTGATCAAATTGATGCCGATATCTCGCTGGACCAAAAACCATTTAACTATTTAAAGCGGCAATTCATTTTGAAGTTATTTTATTAGCCAACCGGACTGTGTCTCAGCAGAGAGCCGTGCAGCATTTGGAGCTGTGCCAACGGAACAGAGGACGATTCTCGTTTCTTGACTGCAACAAGACAAAATCCCACTTAGCGACTTTAATCTGCACAAAAGTTACTCACAGTCACGATTGACATATTTTAATGGCTTTGAGAGGAGTTAAGAAGGGGACTTGCTGCTTCTGAAGAGTTATTATTAAGAGCTATTATTGTTGTTGTTGTTGCTATTAATATTATTCATATATAAATAAAAATAAATTAAAAAATATTATAATTTTTAATACATTTGACTCTTTTACAACAACAAGCGCTGAGCCATTAATTATTATACAGAAAACAAATGCACACAAACGTGCTGAAATGCAAACAGCTTAATGCTAACTTTAACATTGAAAATGCCATAGACAAGCTAACGCGTTAGCATCGGTCCCGTCTTTAAGTTATAAAATACATCTATCAACTGTTTCAGAAGACCATAACAGGTTGGTTTAACATAAAAGGGCATATATTACTCACAGGCATATGCTCTTTAGGGTTTTAGAGGTGAAAATTTATTATTATTATTATTATTATTATTATTATTATTATTATTATTATTAAACCTTTATTTAACCAGGAAAAAAGTCTCATTGAGATTAAAAATCTCTTTTGCAAGAGCGTCCTGGCCAAGACAGGCAGCAAGGTTACGTGTCAGTTTCAGCATTCCACCACACATACAGAATAAACAATTACCAGCCAATGGAAAAGTTTCAGTATAAAAGTTCAAAAACAACACATTTTTACAATATAATTAAAAAATTAGTTAAAACAACTACATGTCCATGTGCCAGCATCTCTGTCATTTAAAAGTCCTTTAAAAGATTCTAAGGAGACCAGCTCCCTCAGTTTTAGTTCATTCTGTAAAAGGTTCCATGCAGAGGGTGCAGCAAACTGAAAGCCCTTCTTTCCCAGCTCTGACCGGACCTTTGGAACTGACAGTAAAAAACGGTCAGCAGAACGAAGATGAGAGGAACCAATACATAAAGTCCAACGACCCAGCGGATCGAACCATTGCTTCATGCTTCAAAGTGCAGTCGCTCTGCAGAAGCGGTTGATTGCAGATCCGCTGCAGGGTCTGCAATCAACGCCAAGAAATGATCATTTTCCAGACAAAGACCCTCAAAAACAACGGTCGCTCTGAAGGACCGATAAGGGAATCGTTAAACAAAAAGACTACTGATATCATTTCTTAACGATACCCAAGGCCGAGATGCAAGATGTGGTCCGTGGTGTGAGAACAAAGCAAACAAAGAAGAAGAAGACCAAAACAAACATGGCGGACTCGGTGAAGTTTGATGACACGGAGATGTGAAGAAATTCAACTTTGCCACCGCAAAATATGGTAAAATAAATAGAATTTTACGTATTTTTGTAGTGGCCCGAGCGGGCCATCATTTGATAAATTGTACTGGCCTGTAGTGGCCCAAAAGTGGGCCAAATCGATGCCAGGCCAGCGGGCAAATGGCTATGTCGAGCCCTGCTGAACCAGACTCGGTGCGGTCCCTGCCTGCTGGATTGGGTTATTCTGTGGGTGATGGATGTACACTGCACCATGCATGAGGGCTGTTGTAAGATGCATGTGTGTAAAGATGATTTCTGTGTTCTGTCCTCTATTAAACACTCAGCAGTCTCACTGAAGTCAAATGTCAGTTCTAAGGGACAAAATGGTGCCTGACTGCTGTGCATGCGTCACGAAAAATCATAAATTCAAACATTCACTGTTACAAAAGAAAAGTGCAGCATGCAATATATAATGTCTGTTCTGCAGTTATTAATATATATTAGTAAAATATACCTCAAGAGGTCATATTATGAATTTTCTCTGCAAATATAAGTCAGGTGTATGGTGGCTGATAGGGGCCACAGCACATCAAAATTAATGGATGCAAAATAAAAACACCTGCAAACACTCCTCAATAAACACCTGCAATTAAAAAAACATGCCCCCCCCCCCCCAAAAAAAAAGAAACAAAAACAGCAACAACAAATAAACACCTGCAACAATTCTACAGGCAGCTGCATCAAAAATGTCTTGCAAACTGAATAAAATGTAGCATGTGAAAACATTTAATCTGCCAACATTGTCAGGTACTGGGTGTCTTTTGGTTTTCGGTCATGCCTAGGTTGGGGTTCTGTTTCTTTTCTGTGTAGTTCCTGCATTGTTAGAATGATCTGATTTGGAGGGATGTTGGTTTGTGCAGTATTTGTGACTTCTCTTGCTGGGTGTTTCCTGCTTGGGCTTCTCTGTCCCTGTCTCTCTTGTCTGTCTCACTTGGTGCTTGGTGGGGGGCGTCACACTCTGTCTAGACCACATCCTGTTCTGATTCTTTCCACAGGTGTTCCCAATTTGTAGCTCACGACTTGGTGTACAAGGTCTATTAGAAAAGTATCCAACCTTATTATTTTTTTCAAAAACCATATGGATTTGAATCACGTGTGATTGCGTCAGACAAGCTTGAACCCTCGTGCACATGCGTGAGTTTTTCGACGCCTGTCGGTTGCGTCATTCGCCTGTGAGCAGGCTTTGAGTGAGGAGTGGTCCAGCCCCCTCGGCGGATTTTCATTGTCAGGAAATGGCGGAATGATTTGGGCTTTTTTTCCATCAGAATTTTTTCAGAAACTGTCAGAGACTGGCAGCTGGAAACCATTAGAAAAATTTATCTGGCTATCGGTGAAAATGTTACGGGCTTGGTAGAGAATAAGGAGTGTTACTGTCGCTTTAAGGACGGCCCCCAGTGGCTGTGGGGCGCGTCGCTCTCCAAAGCCGCCATCGACAGGCTGAACGACTATTTCATTTCTAAACGGATGGCGGTCTGGATCCGTGACCATCGTGTGCCATTTCTCTGGTTATCTCCCAGTTCTGGTTCTCCCTAACTATAAGCTAAGGCTTATAGTTAGGGCTGGATCGGGTGACCCTGGACCATCCCTTGGTTATGTTGCTTTAGACGTAGACTGTGTTTCATAATTATTGTATGGCCTTGCCTTGCAATGTGGAGCGCCTTGGGGCAACTGTTTGTTGTGATTTGGCGCTATACAAGAAAAAAGTTGATTGATTGATTGATTATCACAAGAGCTGAACATCAACCATTTTCCAGCAGATTTCAGTTTTAACAAGAGATTTTGTCATGGAAAGCCGAGCGGAGGCTTTGCACGTCACGATGGATTCGCTACTGGAACGAGACAAAACCAACTCCATTTTGGTCTCACAGGACAGCTTTGAGATGGCGTTCAGACAGCTGTCGGTGGTTTTTCCATCGAGTGATTATCCGAGAAATTTTGGATGTGCCTGGACATGCCAGAACATGTCCCGTGAGGCTTCATCACGGCGTTGCTGTGCGCCATGCGGCACCGCCGCAACGCGTGAAGCCTCCGCTTCTCTTTCCATGACAAAAACCTGTAACAGTGGAATGTGCCGTTCATTTCCAAACTGGACGCTATGTTTTATCCGGGACGCTGTCTGACTAGCACAGGAATTGTGAAAAGACATGAACCTCAGCACTTTTTCGGCACATTGAGACAGACGTGCGGAGGAATTTCGCGCGTCGCAGCGGTGCCGCATGGCGCAAAGCAACGCCGTGATGAAGCCTCACGGGACATGCTCTGGCACATCCACAATTTCTCAGATAATCACTCAATGGAAAAACCATCGACAGCTGTCTGAACATCATCTCAAAGCCGTCCTGTGAGACCAAAACGGAGGTGGTTTTGTCTCGCTCCAGTAGCGAATCCATCGTGACGCGTGAAGCCTCCGCTCGGCTTTCCATGACAAAATCTCTTGTTAAAAGTGAAATCTGCCGGAAAATGGTTGATGTCCAGCTCTTGTGATAACCAGAGAAAGTGCACACGACAGTCACGGCTCCACAGAGCCATCCGTTTAGAAATGATCTGGTGGTTTGTGGCTCTCAATGGCGGCACGGAGCGCGGCGCGCCGAGCGCCCTTAAAGCCATCCTTAAAGCTGTCCTTAAAGCCATCCTTAAAGCTGTAGTAACAGTTCTTATTCTCTGTGAAGCCTGTAAAATTTTCACCAAAAGCCAGATAAATTTTTCGAATGGTTTCCAGCTGCCAGTCTCTAACAGTTTCTGAAAAAATTCTGATGAAAAAAAAGCCCAAATACTTCCGTCATTTCCTGACAATGAAAATCCGCCGAGGGGGTGGACCACTCCTCACTCAAAGCCTGCTCACAGGCGAATGACGCAACCGACAGGCGTGGAAAAACTCACGCATGCACACGAGGGTTCAAGCTTGTCTGACGCAATCACACGTGATTCAAATCCATATGGTTTTTGAAAAAAATAATAAGGTTGGATACTTTTCTAATAGACCTCGTATTTAAGCTTCACTGGTTCTACTGATAATTTGCCTGATCATTGTGCCTTGTGCCACTGTTTCTAGCTCCATTCCTTAGTATTGTTCAAGTCCTGCCGCCATGTGTGTTTTGACCTTCTGCCTGTTTATCTCAACCACGCTACTCGCCTGATGATTTTGATCTGTTTGCGGTTTTTGGACTGCTTCTCTGTGTACTGGACCCCACTGATTAATTCAGTAAACGTCTCTTTGAACCTGAGCTACTGTGTCGAGTCCTGCATTTGTCTCCAGCCATTCCTGCTAAACAAACCTGATAAATGTGAACCTTCAGATGCCACATTGCAGACATATGCAAAGCTCCACAACACAACGGAAGTAATAATAACATAAAAAGAGTTTTCTGCCCAGAGGACTTTAACTGATGGACTGTTCACTTTATCTCTACCTCATTAGCAGAGCTGAGTCACTCTGTTTATCTTCTTTACTGATGATTTTATTTTCATGTTTTATAATAATAATACATAAGTAGTGGCAGGCACAGTTCAGCTACTCCAAAAGCAGATAATTATCAAAGCTAATGTTTTTGCTATCAGATTAGCTTTTCAGGTAAGTTTTAAAACCATCATCGGACCAATTATCTTCCGATAAATTTAGTTCCGATAACTTTCAGTCCACAAACATTTTCTTTGCTGGTAAAGTTTAACGGTCAAAAACATTTGTAAACCCTAAAATCACACATTTTAGCCCGTTTGTTGTGTGTATGTAGCCACGGAGCAGACTGGCTGCCTGTTGCTTGCTCATGACATCATCATTAAGCGCCAAACGCGATTGGCCGGTCGACGCAGGGAGCATTGTGGGTAATGTTCAGGTTCACTTTGGACATTACAGTGACTTGGCCACTCGACACAAAACCAAAACAGACTAATCCTAACATTATTTTATTTTATTTCTTTGTGGCTGTAATTTAATCGCCAAGACTCGGTGGGGGAGAGCAGCTCTCACAGTGCAGCTGTGTGTACAGAGGGAGGGACTTTTCTTCACGTTTAGACATTGTTTTGGATTTAAAACATGGATTATTTATTCAGATGAATCCCACTGAAACTAACAGGTAAGAATTTGTATTTACTATGTGTATTTTACTCTGCTAATCAATGCATTAATGGACGTATTTTGTTGTTTAAGCCGCAGGGTTCAAAGCGTGTGAAAAAAGCAGCAGCTTTTAGCTCGTAAATGATGGTGTATCTAATACCGAGATAAATTCTGACTTCTAATACTGTGTTTTACTGCTTTTGAAAGATGATGACAGTGTTTGGGGTTTTATTTTTTATTTATTCATTTTTGGTGTGTTCTTTGTATTTGTGATCCTTGAATTTACCCAGAAGCCCCTGCAACGCTTAAAGTGAAACTTGTTTATCAGTTTCACTCATCAAAGCTAACTTTTTGGTTAGCTGTGCCCACCACTGTACATGAGTTACCATAAGTAACTCGTGTATGGTTAAAAAAAAAAAAGGGGGGGGGCAGATAGTGTGTGGCAATTACAGGTGCATCACACAACTCAGCCTCCCTGGTAAAGTCTACTCCAGGGTGCTGGAAAGTAGAATTCTGCCAATAGTTGAACCTCTGATTGAAGAGGAACAATGTGGGTTCTGTCCTGGTCGTGGAACAACCAACCAACTCTTCACTCTCACAAGAATTCTGGAGGGGGCCTGGAGGTACGCCCAGCGAGTCCACATGTGTTTTGTGGACTTGGAGAAGGCATATGATCGGGTCCCCGGGAGATACCGTGGGAGGTGCTGCGGGACTATGAAGTGAGGGGGTCCATTCTCAGGTCCATCCAGTCTCTGTACTCACAATTCTCTTTTGTACCCCTACCCCTACGCCTACCCCTTTAAAACAAGGAGTAAGATGAAGGGGTTTGCCTCTAGTCCTATGAATTGAGACACCCCTCTGCCTTAGGAGAAAAAAAACTGCCGTCTTCACTGTTTGTTAACATGGCAACCGAAATGCAACTTGTTGCAGTAGCCTGTTTGCTCTTTTTATTTTCTCGCCTTTCTGCGTAAATGCGAAGAAATAGAAGTCGCAGATTTCTTCGACGCATCACAATCATGTCATGTTAATTAATTAAATCAATTTGTAATTTATAATAATAATAATGAATGGTATTAATAACTAATTAATTTGTAATTGATTAACATTAATAATACTAAGAATAATTAATCAATATTAGTAATAATTAATATTTTTGATTAATCATTAATTGATTGATAAGTAATTAATGAATTAGTAATTAAAATAAACACTTGAAATATATCAGTCTGTGTGCAATGAAGTTTCACTTTTTGAATGGAATTACTGAAATAAATCCACTTTTTCATGATATTCTAATTATATGACCAGCACCTGTATGTATGTTATGTATGTTATGTTATCTCCCAGTTTTTTGCATCCAGCCCTATTTCCTTTTGAAATTTCTTTTACAAATAATAGCAGTCTATTAGGACGTCAGGTTATGTGTTACACATGTACATGTGTGTCTGTATATATTTTCCAACTTATTCCCATTGATGAAACTTCTCATTTTCTGCCTGAAAGCTTATTAGGAGACGAGTGTGTTCAGGGCTCCCTGTTTGTTTACTAAATACACACACATTACAGACCTTGAAATCCAACAACAGGGATTGATATTATCCAAAGATTTATAAAAATACAAATTAATGTGCTTATCCTTTATCATGATTTTCTCCATTGTGAGATATAAAATTGTCTTATCGTAGCGTTCGTGTGTATATGCATTATAACACCTCAGCGCACGAGCGAAGTTACGATATTCTTCAGAACGATAATATACGCAACATGCATCCAGCAGCATACATGTTGCTGTCATAGACAACTGCCTGTAAAGTTTTTTGGCAAGTTATAACTTTCTAAACATCGTAATTTGTAATGAAAGCCGCTTCATTTGTGCGGCTCTTTCGGCGCCATGTTTATTTTTTCGGAGACAGCAGTAAGCTCCTCCTACCCCTCCAAACGGAGTGTGCATCCAGATTCCCTCCAAACGGAGGAGTTTATAGCCCTTCGCCTTCCCCTCTGCCTCGCTCCAAAAAGAACTGAGACACCCCTCTGTCTCTCATGCCCGCGCAAAACAGAGGGGAAGGGGTAAGTGGTAGAATTGAGATTCAGCCTAAGTCAAACTCGTTTCCTGTGCCTTGTCACCAATCCCGTTTGTGATATTCATGGACAGCATACCGAGGGGAGGAGTGCTTTCTGTTTGGTGGGCTCAGGGTTTCATTACTGCTTTTTGCAGATGATGTGGTCCTGTTGGCTTCATCAGCCTGTGACCTCCAACACTCACTGGGGCGGTTCACAGCCAAGTGTGACGCGGCTGGGATGAGGATCAGCACCTCTAAATCTAAGGCCATGGTTCTCAGCAGGAAACTGATGGATTGCCCACTCCGGGTAGGGAATGAGCTCTTGCCCCAAGTGAAGGAGTTCAAGAACCTTGGGGTCTTGTTCACGAGTGAGCGTACAATGAAGTGTGAGATTGGCCGGAGAACTGGCACAGTAGTAGATTGCATTCACTCTTACGTACTGTTGTGACAAAAAGGGAGCTGAGCCAAAAGGCGAAGCTCTCAATCTCCTGGTCAATCTTCGCTCCTACTCTCACAGTCTTGAGGGTTGGGTCATGACCGAAAGAACTAGAGCGTGGGTACAAGCAGCCGAAATGGGCTTCCTCAGGAGGGTGGCTGGTGTCTCCTTAGAGATAAGGTGAGAAGCTCAGTCATCCGTGGGGAGCTCAGAGTAGAGCTGCTGCTCCTTCACGGTGAAAGGAACCAGCTGAGGTGGTTCACGCATCTGGTAAGGATGCCCCTGGGCGCCTCCCTAGGGAGGTGTTCCAGGCATGTCAAACTGGGAGGAGACCCCGGGGAACACTGGTCTGGGAACGCCTCGGTTAATGTGATCCAGGAAAGGGAACTTTGGGGTCTCCTGTTGGACCTGATCTCGGATAAGCAGTTGAAGATGAGTGAGTGAGTGAGTGAGTTACCATGAGTGCTGGTGAAATGGTGACTCAGAGCGTTGTAATCAGTTCTGTGTTTGTCTGCCTGACTGTGACTGTGTAACTATGGCTGGACAGATTTTCACCAAACTTGCTGGGAAGAGTAATTGAGTAGATATTTGAGATGATTAACTTTTGAAGAAGATCAACCATGTTTTTGTCAAAGTCAACCTTTACCTTTCACCAAAAACTTGGAGAATTCCAAGAATCAAATTATCAGCACAGGCTTTGCAAGTGCGTTTGCCATCGTTGACTTAATTTGTGTGTGTTGATGACAGTGAGAGAGAGAGAGAGAGAATCACATGTCCGTATGCGGGCATGCATATGTGCTGGGGGCTTAACCTTTCTCAGTTGTGTGTGTGTGTGTGTGTGTGTGTGTGTGTGTGTGTGTGTGTGTGTGTGTGTGTGTGTGTGTGTGTGTGTGTGAGGGAGACCTCCAAGAAAAAAAAGGCTGGGAACAACTGCTTTGGGAATTAACAAAAGGCAAAAGAAACCATTTGAAGAGGTCGTGATTTTCCCTAAAAATCACCAACTACTCCAAAAACAGTAAGATGTGAGAGAGACAAAGGTTATTTGAAGTCTGTGTGCTCACAGAGCTGACCTCTGTGTTCTGTTTCACATCACAACAAGCGTGTCTGATTGCTTCAGCACGCAAACGGAGCCTCGCTGGTGACTGAGGCTGCAGAGACACGTGAGGGCGCTAAATTATTCAAGACCTGCTCCTGGACACTCAGTGAGCGCTGCTTCATTCACAAATCCACAGCAGCTGCACAACTGATATACAGGAGCAGAGAAGAGGCTCTGTGACCCAGAAAGCAAAACGTGTGGCGGCGGCGAGGAAGTGTGTGAAGAGCATAAGAAACACTTCAGGACAACGAGCGCACATCCTGAGTCGGACTCTCAGTATGTCCTCAGGGCGGCTGACCAACGCCCCCTCTGGTATGAGGTCATGGGATCCTGCACCTTGTATACACACACACACACACACACACACACACACACACACACACACACACTGTACATGCACCGACAACATTAACAAACTGTCTTTTGATGAGTTGTAACTCATTCTGAGACACAAGTACTGCATTTCTGCCCTCTGCACCTTTTCTTTCCAAAGTGAGAAACATCTGTGGCAGGTAACAAACCAGAAACCTGCTTTTGACCCCAACCAGGAAGTGCAGTTCCTTCATTGGCCACTTGAGGCTGACTCCAAAACAGCACTTGTTTTAATTAATAAAATTCTGTTTAATTGTGGGTGTGGTTGCTTGGAGTGACAGCGATGCTGCAGTGTTGCCAACTTGGCAACTATTTTGCAACTTTTGAAACCGTCATGACAAGTTATTTTCTCAAAAGCAACTAGCGGCAAATCTAGCTACTTTTCCTGGCGTCACTGGAGACTTTTCTGGTGTTTGGCGACTCAGCTCTAGTCTCTGTTCTCACCGAGCGGCAGAGGGTCTCCGCACCTCCGCCGTTGCTGCACAGCCACAGAGCCCTATCGCAAAGCACTGAGCAGAGGGACATCTACCTCCATGGTCAAACACGCACGATGGCTGTTCCCACATTTGACTCAGACTCACTCTGCTTTTACCTGCGCTGTGACTAATTAGTCTCCAGACTTTGAAGATCCCTGGCCTTGAGAAGTTATGTTTTTTTGAGAAGTGATAGCCAATTTTAATGTCAAAATAAACAAACAAACCAACAATCAAGTTTATTTCTAGTTCAATATTATTACATATTATTTAAGATGTCACAACGTTTTTTTTTTCAACAAATACATTAACAGTAAAACGAACAGCAAACGAACAAAGGACAAGGCCACAATAACACTCACAGTATTATCATTATAAATAGAAAAGAGATAGAAAAAAGTTAAATTGTACAATAACAAAAGTAAAGGCATTCTTTAACATTAATTCTCTTCAAACAATTCCTTACAGAGCGTGACAGTTTTATGACATTTGGAAGAGTCTATAAGCATAATACTGCTTATATATTGTTCAAATTCAGCCAGAAGTCTGTGTGAATTCCTTCTCAATACTCTACATTTATGAATATGGAATTTACCAAATATTAAAATGTTAATAATGTATTCAAGGATCTCTACCAATCAAAGACATGATTATTTAGGGTCTGCTCCTTTCTCTGCCCTGACCAAGGCAGCATCTCCACATCCAGAGTTGGTCCTCAGTTGCTGGACTGTGGCTGTGCACTGCTCCTAGTGGTTGGATTGTGTCTAACTGTACCTACAAAGTAAAATCACCAGTGTTAAATTCTAACACTGACAGTGTACATATGGTCCCACTCTGACCAGATAACCGGTGTCAAAATAAACAGAGCACTGCCAACTACTGGTGCCAGTGTGAGTTTTGGCCCTTTCCCAGCTGATTTTTCATTCGTGTGAGAATTTTTTGGATCGCACCGAGTTTCAGGTTAATCGCGCGTCCTGCATTGTTTAGCATACATGGAGTAACGAGCTGCGTTTAACATCTCATGACCACCTCCTGATTGGCGATCGTATGGTCAGATGAAAATCAAACCTGTTTGATATTCTTGTGCCTGTGTAGACCTGTCTTGTAATGTTTTTTTTAAACTTTGAACTTTTTTAAACTCCCATCGAGAGTTTTTGTAAATTAAGTTTGAAAAAAAAGCTTCTGTTTATGTTTTGTTTCTGGAAACACGATTCCGACGTGTGGTTTTTGAACGTACAATGTGTGTGAACATAAATTGCGCGCTCTGAACTTTTACACCGTGCAGTTCTGTGGTACAGTGTCTGCCCAGCTTCAGTTTGAATACTGTCATGAACACTACTGGCCAGTAGATGGCAGTAGATACCTTGAAAACTTACCAAAACAAAATTCCAGATAATCTGTGTTGCTACTTGCTACGTTTAAGATGTGTGGAATTTAATAAAAACAAACACAAAAACAATGTCTATAAACCCAGAGAATATATTCACGAGAGTTTTAGGCACTAGAGTTTAATGCTGTTGTCCTGATCAGAGTGTTTCAAATGCATTCTCCTGCCGTGAACGTACTGAGATTACTGTACTGAGATTACCCTATCCTACCCATAATGCACCTGGGCACAGCATGCCCACACTAAAACCTTAAAAATTAGTGCATTACTTTAAAGCTAAAACATATATCTGATATTTTCACTTTATAAAACTTCAGAAGTGATGTTAATTTAAATAATTTGCCCGAAATAAGTTTGGTTAAAACTTGAACCGTAAGTTAAAAATGTATGCCTCTGGATGACTTTGGTGATATTGGCCACGTATCAGTATGGTGTTAAAGGAAATGATTTTTTGTTTTGTTTTTTTTGGTGACCAGTTCTCCTTTGCCTGCAGAGGATAGAGCGCTTTCTTCTAGAAATAGCTTTCCTCTGTTTGCAGAGGGTAGAACTACACATGTATTCACTTTTGTTTACCATGTTAACGGTCTAAAAATTCATGGGAAGATAATTAGTCTGATAATGGTTTTCAAAGTTATCTGAAAAGATAATCCGATAATGAAAACTTTATCTTCGATAATTATCGGTTATCGGAAGTGTGCTCACCACTGTTTGGACGTGGCCACATCAGATTACCCTGTCGGCATCTGATAAACCAGTTTCACTTTAAGCGCCGCAGGGGCTTCTGGATAAATTCAAGGATCACAAATACAAAGAACACATGAAAAATGAATAAACAACAAGATAAAACCCCAAACACTGTCATCATCTTTCAAAAGCAGTAAAAAAACTGTATTAGAAGTCACAGTTTATCTCGGTATTAGATATACCGTCATTTACGAGCTAAAAGCTGCCACTTTTTTCACATGCTTTGAACAGCTTAAACAACCGAAATACATCCATTAATGCATTGATTGGCAGAGTAAAATACACGTAGTAAATATAAATTCTTACCTGTTAGTTTCAGTGGGATTCATCTGAATAAATAATCCACATAAAGCGTCCTTTTAAAAATCCAAAACAGTGTCTAAACGTGAAGAAACGTCCCTCCCTCTGTACACACAGCTGCGCCATGAGAGCTCCTCTCTCGGCGATTATACTACAGCCACAAAGAAATAAAATAATGTTAAAATTTGTCTGTTTTGTTTTTGTGTCAAGTGGACAAGTCACTGCAATGTCCAAAGTGAACCTGAACTACACTACCCACAATGCTCCCTGCGTTGACCGGCCAATCATGTTTTGTGCTTAATGATGACACCATCAGCATGCGACAGCTAGCCAGTCTGCTCGGTGGCTATAAACATACCATAAACGGACTAAAATGTTTAATTTTAGGGTTTACAAACGTTTTTGACCGTTAACCTTTCCAAGCAAAGAAACTGTTAGCGGACTGAACGTTAAATTTATTGGAAGATAATTGGTCCGATGATGGCTTTAAAACTTATCTGAAAAGCTAATCCGATAGCAAAAACATTAGCTTCGATAATTATCTGCTTTCGGAGTAGCTGAACTGTGCCCACCAGTGATTATATCCCACAGAAGATAGGCAGGCTAAGGCATGTTTTTTTTTTTCCAAATCTGTGCATATATAATGAAAGAGACAGTGATAAATGCACACAGTTATTTTTAGCATTTGCCTAATTAATTTGCCATAAATATGCTAACAAACAGTGGCAATCAGGGGAGAATGGGTCAGGATATTTGATTTTCTTGCAGCAGAAGCAAGCTGCCCTGCTCCTGTCCTGTGTGTTTTTGCAGCAGCAGCCGCGCGCTGCTCCGTGTCCCCCTCTCTCCCGCGCAGACTGTATGTTCCCGTGGGGAGAGAGAAGAGATGAGCAGAGCTGTGGCTGCTTGTTGACATTCATTCAGATTATGTTTTAGCTATTTCACCACCAAAACCGGCGTGGGTATATCGTGTCTTTCCTTTTTAAACTATGAAATTTATATGTCCTCAGTGCTGATAGTAGCAAGTTTCCTGTGTGCGCAGTAAGCTAGTTTTCAAGCTCATCTCTCTTCTCAAAGAATTTGGTTAGCAGCTGTTGTCCCTCATTTTGTTTTCTTTCCCTGTCCTTTTTTTCTCTTCTTTACTGAAATCCGGACTTTGATTTTTTGTTTAGGAAAGACATGTCATATTTCAGCCTAAACACCTTTCCTCATACTGTCAGATCCCATTTGGGATGTGTGTGTGTGGCAGTGTGCTGCCTGTGCACCTGGGCTAAACCATTGTACAACTCTGCAGGGGTGGGAAGGGCCCTCAGAGATCTTGCAGTATTATTGTTAGAGCAGAATTAGGTTTTGCAACATTTATACATGCATTCTAATTATATTCTTTTACAACCTGAATTGTATGGACATTAATAACATGCAACACAAAAATGTATTTAATGCCAGTTTTTTTGTGGGGCGACCCCATGCTCTGGTTACTGGGTACATAGTGCCCTTTACCCCCACAGTCCGACACCCCTGTCTGATTTAACAGGTGCACATCAGGCTGCGGCTCAGAGTCTGAGCAGGGTGATAAAAAAAATAAACGGTTGGGCTTTTAATCAACAAATCTCCGATCCCACATGCGAAGGGTTTATTGGAAATACATTGCGATCAGACATGACATTTTATCCGATGTGAGCAAAAAATTCACTGTACAAAATCCATTATATACAGTGTTTATTACATGGAAAACAATACAAAAACTTTGGGAATTTTTTGTCCGGTGACTACAAATAACTGCTTAACATTAACTGCTTGGGACTCCGGCGAGAGCGATTGCATCTCCTCCTCTCTCCTCTCTTGTCTCTATCTCCTTCAGTTGGTTCAGAATGCTGCAGCTAGAGTACTGACGGGGACTAGCAGGAGAGAGCATATCTCACCCGTGTTGGCCTCCCTTCATTGGCTTCCTGTTAATGCTAGAATAGAATTTAAAATTCTTCTTCTTACTTATAAGGTTTTGAATAATCAGGTCCCATCTTATCTTAGGGACCTCATAGTACCATATTACCCCATTAGAGCGCTTCGCTCTCAGACTGCGGGCTTACTTGTAGTTCCTAGGGTTTGTAAGAGTAGAATGGGAGGCAGAGCCTTCAGCTTTCAGGCTCCTCTCCTGTGGAACCAGCTCCCAATTCAGATCAGGGAGACAGATACCCTCTCTACTTTTAAGATTAGGCTTAAAACTTTCCTTTTCGCTAAGGCTTATAGTTAGGGCTGGATCGGGTGACCCTGGACCATCCCTTGGTTATGTTGCTTTAGACGTAGACTGTGTTTCATAATTATTGTATGGCCTTGCCTTGCAATGTGGAGCGCCTTGGGGCAACTGTTTGTTGTGATTTGGCGCTATACAAGAAAAAAGTTGATTGATTGATTGATCTCTGTTTTCAACCTTCAAAGTCCCGACTTTACCAGACTGTGAATTCTTCGAATTGTATTTGGAATAACTATGGAATTGATGAGCTGGTCTCTCAACGCTATTGACACCATCTTTTCAACAAGGAAATCAGGGCTGGGGGACCCTGCATTCCCAGAAGGAACCTGTCCTGCGGGCTATGTTCTCGATGCCTGGAAGGAGTGGCGCATTGCGTGCTTGGCACCACTCTCTGTGGAAGACGTAGAGGATTTATTCTTCTTTGTCTTTATGGTCATGGGGCTTCTGCTGTCAGGATTATGCACTGCCCTGATCTACCGGAAAATTAACAAGATGGCTGCCACCAAAACCACAGCCCCATGTCTGTCTGTCATGATTACTGAGGTTGGCAAAGCTGTACAGTCTCAGATTGTGTTGACTCTTGAACTTAAACACAAGTTGGAATTCATCTTGGAGCAGCTGTCTGCCCTGCAAAGGCACTGATATTGGAGACCAGTGAATATTCCTTTACACAATTGGATCTGGACAGTTAAGAGAAGCCACATAGATAAAATAGGTGGATTTACGTACAGAAACATCAACAGTGAACACTATTTGGAATCCAAGATGGCACCATGAGTCACGTAACCAATTTTTTTCAACTTGTCATGTCACCACTCTCTCTAATAAAGGCACTCTAGTCCTACCACCCACCCCCATCATAGCACACTGCCATCTACTGGATGGGAGTGTGAAAAGTGGCCAACATGCTGAGTTACACTTCAAAAACAAAATTTAGAGTTTGCAGATGCTGTTTTTTTTTTTTTTTTACAAATGTAAGAAATTATGTATTTCCAAAATACACATCTATTTGTAAAAACCAAGACACAAGTTACAAATCAGAAATTTGTGTGTTGTGGATCACAAAACACGTGCAAATCAAGGACTATTTATAGATCACCCTCATTTACAGATATTAATTAGACAAAGTGAACTCCATAAATAAGTGTCTTTTCATTTAAAAAAAGTAAATGTTTGCATGTACACGCTGTCTTTTAAAGCAGACACACTGTTGATCATAATGTGATCATGTGCAGCAATGCATTATGGGAGTTCTGGGTTTGTTTGTTTTTTTATTATTATTATTGTAGTAGTACATGTTATTTTAAGAGTGTTGTTAGTGTTATGGATTTGTTTTCTTTTTATAGTTCAAGGAATGTAGTTAGTTTGTTGAAGAGTTATGAGTGAAAACGACTTCTGCTCTCCTCTGCTCTCTCCAACTTCTGTATGGTGAAAGTAAATGACTTTTTTTTTCTTTTTTCTTCAGATGTACTGGCAGCTGGTCCGCCTCCTTCTGCTGAGGGAGGGTGGAAGGGGCAAAGTTCCTTATGGCAGCTTGGCTGTTGCAAAACACCTAACAGACAAGAATTAACGTTTGGTTTTTGGGTTTACAAACATTTTGACCATTTGGTTTTACTCACTATGTCAATGTTAGCAGACTGAAAGTTAGCAAAACTAAATTTAGTGGAAGGGAATTAATCTGCTGACGGTTTTCAAAATTAGCTGAAAAGATAATCCGCTAATGGAAAAGTTAGCTTCGCTAATTAGCGGTTATTGTATTAGCGTAACTGTGCCCATCACTGTATATAGTAAACATCAACCAACCATCAATAATCTGTGCTGGAATATTGGGCCTAGATTAAACACCATTTTTCGTTCCTTTGAGGCAATTCTAGACCAATACCCCATTATTCTGTTTTCACAGACCCAAAAAATTGTGACAGAAAGCACCCCTTTCTCCGTGAAAACCACAAGGTGGATGTGTGGCTGTGATTCTCTTCCTTGACAGAGAATCAAACTGAGGAAAGCGAGTTTACAAGTGAAATGTATGAAAAAAAATAGTGAATTTTAAGTCAAATTGAGACACTGTGTAAGAAGCGGAAGCATCCATAGTAAAAAGTTCTATTCTCACAATTTTGACACAGAATGTCCAAATTTCTCTTTTCTCTCATTCTTTTGACATAGAAAACTGAAATGATTGCTATCTCTTACTTTTCATCGTTGCTTACTTATCAGCTTTTTCCCCCACCCCTGGTGGAAGCAGACTCCCACAGCAGCTGCATCATGATGCCAGTGCTGTCAGCATTAAACCAACCTTCAGGAAGTATGACGGCGCCGTAGCGCAGCACTAAATTTGGTGCTGTATATTTTTCCCCCGTTGCTCCAGCTTCCACCACCACTGTAATAGCCTCTCTGCAGATAACAAAAGCTCTGCCACGACACACTCTGCTGATTTTAGATTTGCATCCCATTTTCAGAGCCACAGAGATACAGCACAGAGAGGGAGGGGAAAAAAACACATAACCATGCAGCAGGGCATCTCTGCTGCTTTACATGTGTGTCCGAGCTGCAGTTAGAGGAAGCATAAAAATACAGTGATACCAGCAAATGTGTCCGATAGCTAAAGACGCAGCTGGTGCACACGCTGAAGCGTGACGCCACAGGATGGGATTGCACGGGATCATGATTTCTGTGACGCTGCAACAGCTGGCTGACATATTGCCGCCGTCACAATGCCATATATGGTGCCAGTCGGGATGCATTGGACGTGATATCACAGACGTGGCACTGAGCAACATGAGGTGTGCAGCGGATCGACCCGCAGTGAATCATCCGGGCGGACAATAGGCGGACAATAGCAAGGCCTGTTAACTGTCTGCAAGGTGCAGCTTGAAAATACAGAGCTGAGACGATGCGTTCACTGCTGCTGTGGGAATAACAGCACACTGTGTTAGCGGTGGTGTGCTGTTCTGTGCTCACTGTAGGTACACAGTGTTGTCAGTACAAGGGTAACATGGTGTGGAACATTGTTCAGGAGGGCATCATGTTGACACCACAGCAGGCTCTTGGCGTAGGCCATATCGGTGCTCGCCTCAAACACCACCTTCTGGACAGCACTGCTGCAAGCCCTCACAAAAATAAAAAAATAAAAAAATCCCCAGGCAGAGGGAGTTGTTCCTGACCCCTGTCACCTATGTGCTTGCTAAGGGGGTTGGTAATGTGAGACCTTACCAGTGTGAAGCAGCTTGGGATGATTTTGTTGTGATCTGGCATGATGTAAATGAAATGAAGTGAAGGTAATGTATTAGGGAGACAACAGAAAAAAAATGGGAGTTCAATACACCACATACCAACTGTAAAGCAGTAATATTATGCTGTACAAACAGAGCATATGCCATCTTTAAAGCACCAATCTTTTGCTGTAAAAATGATTACTTCATTATTGCCTCTGCTATAAAACGTAACATACGAGCCACATTTTGCATTCCTCATTGCAGACTGAACATTCCCAGGCCAGTAACTAATAAGTAATACATGAACAGCATTTATATAGCCCTTTCACAGTCAAAGCGCCTTACAGCGATGCCTCACATTCACACGCTGATGTCAAGGTGCTGCCATGCAAGTTGCTCACTACACATTGAGAGCACCTTGCCCAAGGGCCCTCTTGATTTTACAGTCTGACAGGGATTCAACCAAGGATACTCTGATCACAAGCCCACCCCGCTTTACTACTAGACTATCACCATTCTGGCTTTTGTTTTTTGTTTTTTGAAGCATGCTGGTGGTGCATCAGCCTGCTTCAGTAGCCATGCCCATCTCTGTGATTTACACCAAAATATCTTTTTACATGCAAATTGGCCATAAATATAACAGACATCCTGTGGTAAAATTTCATCACTCCCCCTCCCCATATAAAACTCATCTTGATGAGTAAAACTGTAACATGTTGAAGATTCCTGCATTTCTAACAGTGATGATAAAATAAGCTTTTGGGTCTAATGTTTGCCATTTTTGAGCTTTGGAAGAAAAGAAGCACCACACTCTGTTGTCCACAGCAAAAGGGGTGACTTAAAGGAATACCTCTTCAAAATAGTTCAAAGCAAAATCAATTAAATTGACTGTTTACAAAGTCTGGATTAGAACCCACTTCATAAAACAGCGGCCCACCAAAGAAGAGGCAACACTCAGCAGATGACACACAGCTGAAACCACACACCTGGTGGGACAGCGATGTGCATCCTTTGGAAGCCATGCATGAAATAGAAGTGAGTCCTACTGAAGAACTGAGGCCCACTGGGCCGGTACTTATCCCCTGATGCCATAGTTAGAATCGTATTTGGGTCTACAACTCCCCTTGGATGGGACACCAGTCCTTTGCAGGTTACTTCACCATCCAATTTATAGCTGTGTGAGCTGCGACAAAACAGTCAAAAGTATCTTGTCTAAGGACACAGAGAGGAAGCCTGAAGCACACACCTGGAATCAAGCCCAGGTCTATATTATTGGTTATCTAATTCCAGTCACATGAGAAGCTGTGACCACTTGACCAAAAAAAAAAATGGGGGAGGATACTCCTTTTATTCTAACCCTATGATGTGCACTGCAGAGGACTGTGCATGCACAAGGACATTCATAGAACTGTGCACAATATTTGTGCACAACATTTCATTTGAGCATACGAACTGCTTTATGAGAACACGCTGTTCTGGAATTGTTGTTCGAACATGTCTTTGTGATCCCATCTGATCGGTATTACAGTCATTTTTGAAAAAAACACCGTCCTCATCAAAAACGGCATCATTTATCAAATCCACAACTCAAAGAAATCACAGGATTACACAGCAGAACCAAAAGATTAAAAAACATGACCGTAAAAGATTACAAGTGACCTGACTAGCTTGAGGTGATAAAGCCTGTATTATTTTTATAAAATGGCAAAAAGCATCAGACATTGAGGTGTAATGAGCATTTTGTGCGGCGTCACCATCTTAGTCTGACCTACTGACAGATTGACAGAAGTCCCAGGCTACAAATGAACCAGATGGTCAAACTGTGTCATTCTCACAATCAAGGAAATTTCTACTTCCTTAAATCAACATGTGATGTGGATTACTGTTTTAAAAAGGGAAAGGATTTATTAAACATGCAAAGATCCATGGTTTGCAGGTTTGCTATGAATTTATGTTCATTTCATTTATTTATATAGCGCCAAATCACAACAAAGATGCCTCAAGGCACTTCACACAAATAAAAAAATCTGGCATTAGAAAAAGAATCAGCCATCAGAAAGACAACAAATACAGTACAATATGTCAGCAGTAAGCAACAACACAAAAGAAATACCAAGGTGATCGCCGGCCGCCAGCCACCAGCCCGAACTGTCACCACGTTCCACATATTCTTATGCAGAGATATTTTGCTGTTATGGGAACACAGAAAATACAACCCCAATTCCACTGAAGTTGCGACATTGTGTAAAATGTAAATAAAAACAGAATACAATGATTTGCAAATCCTCTTCAACCTATATTCACTAATTTAGAAGATCTTCACTTAGCCTGGAAAAAGAGTCTGTTGCTCTATAAAAAAAAGCCCTCCATAAAGCTAGGACATCTTACTACTCATCACTAATTGAAGAAAATAAGAACAACCCCAGGTTTCTTTTCAGCACTGTAGCCAGGCTGACAAAGAGTCAGAGCTCTATTGAGCAGAGTATTCCTTTAACTTTAACTAGTAATGACTTTATGACTTTCTTTGCTAATAAAATTTTAAGAGTGATGGAGACTGATGGGGAGTGATGGGGAGTGATAGGGAGTGATGGAGACCGATGAGGAGTGATGGAAAGTGATAGGGAGTTATGGATAGTGATAGGGCCCTCCTGTGGGTTCACCACCTGCAGAGGGGGCCATGGGGGTCGGGTGCAGAGAGAATTGGGTGGCGGTCGAGGGCGGGTGGCCCGGCGGAGGAGCCTGAGCTTGTGCGGGAGGTTGAGAGATACCGACTAGAGATAGTCGGGCTCACCTCCACGCACAACTTGGGCTCCTTTGCTAAGGACCATCCGTTCCCTGTACGACCGCAGCAGGAGCTTGGTTCGCATTGCCAGTAGTAAGTCAAACCTGTTTCCAGTGCACATTGGCCTCCGCCAGAGCTGCCCTTTGTCACCGGTTCTGTTCATTATTTTTACGGACAGAATTTCTAGGCGCAGCCAGGGTGTAGAGGGGGTCTGGTTTGGGAACCACAGAATCTCGTCTCTGCTGTTTGCGGACGACGTGGTTCTGTTGGCTTCGTCAAATCAGGACCTTCAGCATGCACTGGGGTGGTTTGCAGCTGAGTGTGAAGCGTCCGGGATGAAAATCAGCACCTCCAAATCCGAGGCCATGGTTCTCGACCGGAAAAAGGTGCTTTGCCCTCTTCATGTCGGTGGAATGTCCTTGCCTCAAGTGGAGGAGTTTAAGTATCTCGGGGTCTTGTTCACGAGTGAGAGACGGATGGAGCGTGAGATTGATAGACGGATCGGTGCAGCATCTGCAGTGATGCGGTCGCTGTATCGGACCGTCGTGGTAAATAGAGAGCTGAGTAGGGGGGCAAAGCTCTCAATTTACCGATCGATCTACATTCCAATCCTCACCTATGGTCATGAGATTTGGCTCATGACCGAAAGAACGAGATCGCGAGTACAAGCGGCCGAGATGAGTTTCCTCCGCAGGGTGGCTGGGCGCTCCCTTAGAGATAGGGTGAGGAGCTCGGTCACTCGAGAGGAGCTCGGAGTCGAGCCGCTGCTCCTCCATGTCGAAAAGAGTCAGTTGAGGTGGCTCGGGCATCTTTTCTGGATGCCCCCTGGACGCCTCGCTGGAGAGGTGTTCCGGGCATGTCCCACTGGGAGGAGGCCCCGGGGAAGACCCAGGACACGCTGGAGGGACTACATCTCTCGGCTGGCTTGGGAACGCCTTGGGATTCCCCCGGAGGAGCTGGGGGAGGTATGTGTGGATCGGGAGGTCTGGGCGGCTTTGCTTGAGCTGCTGCCCCCGTGACCCGACTCTGGATAAAGCGGAAGAAAATGGATGGATGGATAGTGATAGGGAGTGATGGCGACCAAGTGGGATCATTTTTCCGACCACGGAGACCCCACTGAGACCAACCTGCAACCCCAGCGAGAGTCAGTGGGAGTGAGGGCGAGCAGAGGCCATTTTTCGATCGCAGATCGGTCGTGAGCTCTGTGTAAATGGGGTGTAACATTCATGGCACTTCCACATGTATTTGTGGTATGAAGTGCAAGTCAGGATTGTGATCAAATATCACATTTTGAGGGATGAGGTTTTTCTTTTCTTATCTGCTCTGAAGAATTACACCAACATGTTTTTGACACATCTGATGAAGTGTAATAAATAGTCAACACTGACAATCATGAGGTGAACAAAGCAAGTATTTCCCTTTTGAGACAGACTGTAGATGAGTGGGGGGTGATGGGCGTCAGAGTTCTGTTTAAATTCAGCCTGTCAAATACATCTTGATACAGTCCAAGTAAATAAAACATTAAAGTTCCTGGAGATGGGCAGCATGGTGGCTTCGTGGTTAGCACTGTTGCCTCACAGCGAGAAGGTCATGGGTTTGATTCCCACCTGTGGCCTTTCTGTGTGGAGTTTGCGCGTTCTCCCCATGTTTGTGTGGGTTCCTTCAGGGGGCTCTGGCTTCCTCCCACATCCAAAGACATGCAGGTTAGATGGACTGGGAACTTTAAATTGTCCGTAGGTGTGCACGCAGATGTGACTGTGTTTGTTTGTCTATATATCTGACCCTGTGACAGACTGGCATCCTGTTCAGGGTGTACCCCGCCTCACGCTCTATGACTGGTGGGATAGGCTCCAGCTCCCCACGACCCTTAATTGGAGGAAGCGGTTGAAGATGAGTGAATGAGTGAGTGCCTGGAGATGACCTGCCCAACATGGTTTCCAACTTTCCCCCTACATTCATTCATTTTCTGAATGAATGTAGCCTACACACATACACACATAGATGAAAACACATTCTTGCCCACGGCCTATTTAGAGTCACTAGTTCACCTGTCTTTGGAAGTGGGAAGAAGCTGGAGCACACAGAGGGAAGCCACACAAACATGTGGAGAACTGCAGGAAAACTCCACAGAGAAAGGACCTGGGGCCTCACGTACAAAGACTTGCATGAATTTCCTACTGAAACATGGCATACGCCAAAACCCAGAAATTGGCGTAAGCACAAAAATATTCAGATGTATCAAAGTGTGCGTAGGCATGGATCCACGCACATTCCATTTGTGCATCCCACTGAATGTAGAATTGAGCACTCATGCACACGTACCAAACTCCGCCCTATAACAATAACAAAAAAAAAAAAAAGAATTTACACGAATAAACTATTTACTCGTCGTGCATGTGACAGGCAGGGGCATGAAATGCGAGATGACACGGGTGGAAGGGGTGTCATGGTTAGGGTTAGACTAGTAAAATCTAAAACCACATCACGGAAATGTCACTCAGTTGGTGACATGACAGAAAGGTGTGACACTGGGTTGCTCCAACCAGGCTATTCGTCAGGATGAACGAGCCATGTGTTGAACCAGAACATCCAGCCATAATTTAGTTGAATGAATTTGCGCATTACATGTGGTTTGAACACTGATGGAATGATCTTGTTCCCTATTCCCAAAAACAAACTTGATTACATTCGGAAAACCGGCTCTCACTGAAAATCATGCTATGTTGGAATGTGATGTGCCTCAATCTGCTGCACTCTGAGGCTACCTTTAAATGCGAGTTGAACATGGAGACTTCAACCTTCATAGCACTTTTTACATTTTGTTAATAGGCCTAGTATACCTTGACTTATGAGTATTTTTTATGCCATGCGTTTTCATGAATATTATTGTCATTTTTCACTGCACATTTATGTACACACATGCAGCCAAAAGGATCATTTCCTTCTCTACTGCAGCAGCGACAGTGGTGGGAAGAAATATGACTCCTTCTTCCTCAGTGGTTGGCTGGCTCGTGAATTTTCCACCAATCAGAAGTCAATAACCCCATATGTTCACTAACCCCACGTGTGTTTGATCACAGCACACCCACCCCACATGTGTCTGATTGTGTGGTCGCTTTCTCTTTATTACTGGTGGAAAGTGTGTGTGTGTTTAGTGTTTTGTTGTTGTTTGGGGGTTTTTTGTAAAAAAAGATGGCATTTTATGAATGTGGAGTAAGTGCTCCAGTTATTTTTTGAACTGGAGGAGCAACCAAAGCAGGTGGATCCACCAATGCGCGCATGGAGATCTGAACAGAGGGTCAGAGCGTGTGCTTCTGTTTCCAGATCCAGATCTCCACTCAGACGCACGGCAGAAACATGCCCCAGCGCTGACTGCTGGAACACGGAGGAGGATGCAGACACTGGTCCAGCAGTAAGCAGATTTCAGCTTTCTACCCAAAGTCCAAAACACATTTTTCTTTTGTTTTTTGCAACTGACACAATTAGAACAATTTTCACCACCACCAATAAAATTAGTGCAAAAAACAAGGCATTAGGGAAAAAATACAACTGGACAGACATTAAAATGGAAGATCTGGACAAATTTTTTTTGGACTTCTGACATGTCGTTGGTGTCACTGCCAAGTTTCCAGGACTACTGGGAACAAAATAATATTTTATCTGTGCCCTTTCCAGCAAAAGTAATGTCCAGAGACAGATTTAGATTGATATTCTGGAACATCCACCTATGTGATCCAGATGAGGATGTAGAAAACGATAGAAAAAGGGAACTGCAGGTCTCAGGCCTCTTTATGATGACATCCTCAGTGCCTGCCAGGCTTATTACCACCTGAGGAGGGAGCTGACAGTGGATGAAAGGATGGTGGTGATGAAGACAAAAACTGGAATGACAATATTTGAAGGACAAGCCAACAAAATGGGGCATCAAACTTTTTGTGTTGGCTGTTTCAAGTAATGGCTACACATTCAAGTTCACCATTTACACTGGCAAGACTGTGACCACAAGTGAGCACAGGCTGTCATACGATGTGGCCATGAACCTGATCCAGCCAAGCTCACTTGGTATTGGGTACCACATTTACATGGACAGTTTTTACACGAGTCCCAAACTGTTCATGGACCTGGCCAACATGAAGTTTGGGGCATGTGGTACTTACAGGGAGAACAGACAAGGATGCCCCAGGAGAGCAAATGCTCTCACAAAAAATCTGAAAGAGGATCTATAAGATGGATAAGAGAGGGGCCTCTGGTGTTTGTAAAGTGGATGGACACACGGGAGGTGTCTGTGTGCTCCACCATCCATCATGTGTTTTTGAGTGAGACAGTGCAGAGAAGGGTGAAGGATGGGAAGGATAGACGTTGGACGGTGAAAGACATTCCCTGTCCTACCCCAGTGTTGTCTTATAATAAAAACTTGGTTGGAGTCGACCTATCTGACCAGCTCATCCAGTACTACTCCACCCACTGGAAAACTGCATGATGGTACAGGACAGTGTTGCTGCACTTCCTTGACATGGCAACCACAAATGCATTCATCTTGTATCATGAGATCAGCAGTGTCAAGCAAGTGCAGCCCATGACACACACGGACTTTATGGTGGAGCTGGTGTGTCAACTGTGTGGCACAGACAAAACAGGTGTCCCACAGAACAGGAGCCAGAACCACGTTCCTGTGCCAATTGTGATGTTGTGTGGGCCGCTGAAGAGGAGGTACTGCTGGCCCACCACCACTAGAGGGCGCCCTGCCTGGAGTGCGGGCTCCAGGCACTGGAGGGCGCTGCCGCCTTACGGGAGCAGCCAGGACGACAGCTGTCATCCATCACTGGAGACAGCTGATCCCAATCAATACGGAGGTATATCAGCAGGACGGCATCTCCACCTCATTTGCCGAGATATCGCCTGACCAAAGAGGTAACAATCTCTGCCCATACATATAACTAACCATTGTTGTATTTCTTGTGGAGCATTTGTAGGACAGCTGACTACTGAACAACTTTGGATAAGTACTCACCTTCCTACACTCCTGTATCATTGTTAACGAGAGGTGGAGGTGGACTCTCCACCCTCCGTGTTACTGGGTGCAGCCGCATCCACACCTGACTGTTTTTGTTCCTTGCCAGCAGTACCGGATCCGACGAGCAGAGGCAGTGGCCACCTGGGGATTCAGGACTTGGCGGCTCCAGTATTCCCGGGGTTTGGTGGCAGAGGAAATCGGGTTGGTTCCGGTTCGACTTGGACAGACGTCTCCTATCGTCGAGCCTGCCCACACGACACCGTTGTTATTGGACTCAGTCTCAATATTGTAATCGGCTGTGTTGTTGTGCCTGTTTTCACAACAGTAAAAACAGTGTTATTTGATTCCTCCATTGTCCGTTCATTTGCGCCCCCTGTTGTGGGTCCGTGTTCCTACACTTTCACAACAGGTGACATGCAAAGATCCTCACCAAAAAGCCACAAATGGCAGATTGAGGTGCCAACGGTGCCTTCAGGTGGACAACAAGAGGAGTGACACACAGTGGAAGTTTCAGGCCTGTGATGTGCCCCTCTGTGTTGTGTGGGACAGGAACTGTTTTTTTTGTTTGTTTGTTTGTTTTTTTGAGTGGCACAAATAATTTGTGTTGCATCTTATTTTGACATGATTGTTTTGTAAATAGTTTAACATTAGTATTTCCTGCACTATTTGTTTTTGAAATGTACAATTTATATTTACATTCTAAATCTTATTGTGATATCTGACTGTTTTGTAAATAATTGCCTGAAAAAAATGTTTCCCACATTTATATAAATAGTTGTATTTAACTTTGTTTTTTGCTACATTTGTACATACTATGTTTTTGAAATTTACAATTTATATTTACAGTTTAAGTTATGAAAATGGTTCGTTAAACAAGCTTGTGGTTTTCACAGTAAAAAAAAAAATTCTACACAGATTTGATGTTTTTTGTGTGATTTTAGGTTCAACTGTGTTAATACAGTTGGTCAGAATAAGTGAGAAACTGTAAAGACACACAGGTGAGGTTGAGCTGAAAAAATGACACCAAACAAGGCCAAGTAAACAATTTTAAAGGTAAATTATAAAGGTAAAAGCAAAAGTAATAAAAAAAAAGGCCAATTATACCCTGGACTCCAGCGGGTTAAACAGTCTAAAACAGTGGCTCATGTCATCTTTGAAACTATTGGTCAAAGGCGTGATAAAGCCCCACATGAGGCAATGCAAAGACACCCACCCAAGCTTAATTAACTGTGGAGGCTAGAATTTAGCTCATTTGTCCTCCTTCTCCCAACTGTTTTAGGAACAGCACAGATACAGTACGTTGTGGTTTTTTATCCTTCGTACCCATTTTCCTGGATGTGAAGCTGATGCTCCATTTAAAACCAAAGCACTGCCACAGGTGGAAACATCAATAACTGACAGTCGATGAAGAGGCTTTCGGCGTCTGACACACCCTTCACATATGTCAGCTTCTTGCACTCAGCTGCATGTGTAGGCACCTACATGTGCACATGCACACATGCACTTAACTCACTCTCTCTTGCACCACAATCATCTCCTTCAGGATCTTCCAGATAGCAGCTTGAGTCTTAATCTCTTTGTGAAAACTGTAAAATAAATAAATAAAAAGCCGCCATGAAGTGGCTGCTTTCAGATACAGTAGATGTCCTTTTCTCAGAGGCAGAGAAAACAAATGCATTGCTGCTCAGAATTCACTGCAGACATCGTTGCAAAATGTAACTGCATGGCACAAATGCAAAACAACAAAAGCACAACATGCAAGTTGCACTTCTACTGCATTGTGATCTTTCTTTATGACAGCACAAATCAAGTTTTTACATGCACAGTTTTTATATTTAAATATTTATGTTAAATATTTGCAAATTTACAATTGCAACCACAGTGTCTGAAAAAAAAGGGTCATAGAAATGTGCATTTCTGCCAAAGCGATCAAGATGAATCTTTGAATCCAGATAATTAGAGCAGATAGCTGCAGAAAGGCATACATAATTCAGGGAACAGCTTCTCCTTTGTACAGGAGATAGAGGACAAAATGTTTCAAATGGCCCAAAATACTCTGTTTAACAGAATCCTTTAAAGAAGACAGAATCCATATCCAGAAGGACTTGCATGGCTGAATATGACTCTCTAACAATAACATTAATGGAATGTTACAGTGTTACAGGAACAATATATGCCGACGTTCACAGCACATATTGTCACCGATACATAATGCCGCCGGCACATATCATTGCCAGCAACAATATATGCTGACAATCAAGGCTCATATCGTCGCCGGTCGTCAGAACAAGTAGTAAAATTTAAGGTGCCTTGACATTTGCACATATGTGATTCCCACACTGGCATGCGATCTGGTGTGCCAGTGAGCAAACACTTTGTAAATTGTTGTAATCTGTGTGCAACCTATTCGAAAACACTGTGTGTCACTGTGAGTCAATGCATCTCATTGCCACAGCGCAGCGCATCTGAACGAGATGTTACATCTATAATAAAAATAACTTTACAGATACGTTATCTAACACATGAGACGGAATGACAATGCAACTGTTTTACCAATCCATTACAATATAAATATTATAAATAATTACCTTTTGAGATGATCCCAAATGTGTACTCCACAGCACTGCGCGCATGAGAGAAGCTGCAGCTGCAAATAATTTCTCTGTGATTCTGGGAGCTATGAGAGATGGTTTCATCAGCCAAGTTCTCAGAGCAAATACATCATCGGCTATGAAATGATTATTTTATATAATGGGACAAAATGCGGAGTCCAGCGAGACAAAGCGGGTCACACTGGCAAGACGAATTGTGCAGAAGGGCGAAGATCAAACTCGTGCAAGTGTCAAGGTGGCTTTAGAGATGATGGTGATTATGGCGATGATGATAATGAGGTTGACCATCATGGCGATCGCATCTGCTCTTAAAGTCAAAGCCTCTCACCCCCTCCCCCAAATGAAAAACAAGTTATTATCATCCCAACTATTTAACATCTGTATTCCTCCCAATAAATAATGAACAACCAAAATTTGAATTGTTCATTCAGACAAATAAACATTTGTAGAAAGAATGCATAATCTAAACAAAACGCTACATAGACACTTGCTTGATTTGTCATGATGTTTAACTATGAATGTTTTTTTTCCTCTGTCTCACAGAGAAACTCCATCTCCATGGTAAACTCCATCTAATTAGTAATATGATTAAATTCAGCGGGTCGTCTTGTCTAATCTGAGGTTGCAGCTGAAAGGTGTTGGTTTTTTTGCTCGTGGCCCCTGGAGGAAGTCGCAGCACTCTCAGGAGAGAGGGAGGCTCGCGGGAGGCTGCAGGCAACCCCACTGCCGGAAACCATCACGCATCAACAGGCAGTGCACGGAGGTGTAAAAAGTAGGCTGTAGCCTAGTTAAGCAAATAATTTTAACAGTGCAAACTGGCGCAAAAGTAGCACAAATGAATAAGAGTGCTATTTCAATATTTTGAATCGGGGGGGCAGCTTCATGCAGGTAAAGAACCCCTCCTCAGTCCTGTTTTTTGAAGATCACTTGTATCCAATAAAGTGCAACATGGCTGCAGTATGTAAACGTTTCAACATATTGTTGAAAAAAAGCCTTATTTTTTCGTTAAAAGTAGAATTAATGAAAATCTGCCCTGTCTGCCCACCTCTCTCTCACTCTCTCTGTCTCTCTCCCTCCTTCCTTCCCACTCCCCTCACCTTCTGTCTCTCTCTAACACACACAACTGTTGCCACATGTCGGTGACAATATGTACCAATGTGCACGGCACATATTGTCACTGCTGCAGTCGACAATATATGCCGGAACATAACAGTCCATTTTACATCCCACCTTGTGCAAAATAATCCCATCTCCAAATAATGAAGAATAACAAAGAACAGTGAAGAATTCCAGAATCCTGGTCAAGGCTACAACCAATCAGAGATGAGGACTTATCATGTATATTTATTCTTATTTATTTCAGAAGCAGTCTTATAAACAAAAAAGAAAAGAACCAAGGATGTCAAACAATGATCCCATAATTCAATTATAAAGAGTCATAGAAAATTGACTCTTTATAATTGAATTATAAAGAGTCAAGGTGTAAAAAAATGGCACCATCTCATATAAGGACAATACATCCTTTAAACATCTATAGAAGCTGAGTTATGACCAGATGCTGCGTCACAGTGACACGCTGTGTTTGTCACAGGGGCAGGAGCATAAACACAAAGTCCATTCCTGAGACTAAACAACAAACTAACTATATTATTTGATGTGAGCAAACATACTGAAGCAGAAAAAGGTCAAATCCCGGAATGCAGCTCAGATCATTTCTCTTCCTGGCCGATCCATGTAAGCACATGACGAGCACATTCCCAAAACGCAGTCCGGTCCAATCAGAAAGACCTCACCCTACACCTGTGTTGTTCTTTCTCCTCGAGCACGAAAAGGTGCTTGTTTAGTTCGGAGTACAGTAAGAAGGTTATGGATGATCTGCATGCAGCGGTGGCAAATGTAATCTTGCAGAGCATCACTCTTTGGAATGAGCATGTGACACCAGCACTGGCTGCTCCACCGCTCGAGCTGCTGAAAAAACATATTAAATAAGAAAGGCAAAAGCAATCAGAGGGAAAATGCACCGCTGCCCCCGCGGGGTTTGTGCCACCTCTACTTTGTGGATAATGGAGAGAAGTCAAATGAGAACAAATGAGTGGCGCCGTGTTGCAGAGCTCTCCTTTTAGAGTGAATCTGCTCCACTAATGACAACAATACATCCTGGAACAGTCGCTATTGGAATGAGATAATTGGGAAGAAAGCAGTAGCAGAAAACAAGCTGAATGAGCATGTCACAAGTGAGATGAGCAGAAAAATAAAAAGGCACCGTTTGAAGGGTGCAGCATCACTCTACCCTCAAAGATTCCAGAATCAACTGGCTGCGGTATCATCATCGCTGGGCACAAAACAAAGCATCCAATCCGCCAGTTACCTCCAATAATCAAACCAGGTTTAAAGCTCACGGCTTTGTTGCTGTCTGCTTCAGCTGCAGTGCTCGGGCACAGGGCTGGATGAGACCAGGCGGCACAGTTCATAACCCTGCTGCAAAGGATTCTGAAGGCGGGAAAACCAGCCCAGTTCAGGGTTTGACATCATGTGACCGTAGTGTCTGGCTGGAGGCTGAGCAGCGATCATATGCAGCTCACGGCCACTCGCTGGTCCTCTGCTAAGGAGAGGATTACATCTGTTGACTGGCTATCTATCACCAATCACAAGCAGAGCAGGAGGTCTCACCTAATCCCATCCAGCCTGCCGGGTTCATCATCCTTAAACTCAACAAATTACTAGGTTTGTGTGTGTGTGTGTGTGTGTGTGTGTGTGTGTGGGGGGGGGGGGGGGGGGGGGGGGGGGTACAGAGGGTAGATTTTTGGACATCAAATCAACTGAGAGAGGCGCACCCCCCCACACGCACAAACACCCATCATTTCTGTGCACTAGACAAACGATCAGGCATTTGTATGTTCCTCTGTATGTTGCTATATATTTTCCTGTGTATTTTCCTGTCTATGTTGCTGTGTATGTTCCAGTGAATGTTCCTGTGAATGTTCCAGTGTATGTTCCAGTATGTTCCTGTGTATGTTGCTGTGCATGTTCCTGTGTATGTTGCTGTGAATGTTCCTGTGAATCTTCCTGTGAATTTTCCTGTGTATGTTGCTGTGTATGTTCCTGTGTATTTTCCTGTGTATGTTCCTCTGTATGTTGCTATATATTTTCCTGTCTATGTTGCTGTGTATGTTCCTGTGAATGTTCCTGTGTATGTTCCTGTGAATGTTCCAGTGTATGTTCCAGTGTATGTTCCAGTATGTTGCTGTGTATTTTCCTGTGTATGTTGCTGTGTATGTTGCTGTGTATTTTCCTGTCTATGGTGCAGTGTATGTTGCAGTGTATGTTGCTGTGTATTTTCCTGAGTATGTTGCTGTGTATGTTGCTGTGTATGTTCCTGTGAATGTTCCTGTGAATGTTCCAGTGTATGTTCCAGTGTATGTTCCAGTATGTTCCTGTGTATTTTCCTGTGTATGTTGCTGTGCATGTTGCTGTGCATGTTGCTGTGTATTTTCCTGAGTATTTTCCTGTGTATGTTGCTGTGTATTTTCCTGTCTATGGTGCAGTGTATGCTGCAGTGTATGTTGCTGTGTATTTTCCTGAGTATGTTGCTGTGTATGTTGCTGTATATTTTCCTGTCTATGCTGCAGTGTATGTTGCTGTATATTTTCCTGTCTATGGTGCAGTGTATGTTGCTATATATTTTCCTGTGTATTTTCCTGTCTATGTTGCTGTGTATGTTCCTGTGTATGTTGCTATATATTTTCCTGTGTATTTTCCTGTCTATGTTGCTGTGTATGTTCCTGTGTATGTTGCTATATATTTTCCTGTGTATTTTCCTGTCTATGTTGCTGTGTATGTTCCTGTGTATGTTCCAGTGTATGTTCCTGTGAATGTTCCAGTGTATGTTGCTGTGCATGTTGCTGTGCATGTTGCAGTGTATGTTGCAGTGTATGTTGCTGTGTATTTTCCTGAGTATGTTGCTGTGCATGTTGCTGTGCATGTTGCTGTGTATGTTGCTGTGTATTTTCCTGAGTATGTTACTGTGTATGTTGCTGTGTATTTTCCTGTCTATGGTGCAGTGTATGTTGCTGTGTATTTTCCTGTCTATGTTGCTGTGTATGTTCCAGTGTATGTTGCTGTGTATTTTCCTGAGTATGTTGCTGTGTATGTTGCTGTATATTTTCCTGTCTATGGTGCAGTGTATGTTGCTGTGTATGTTGCTGTGTATTTTCCTGTCTATGTTGCTGTGTATGTTCCAGTGTATGTTGCTGTGTATTTTCCTGAGTATGTTGCTGTGTATGTTGCTGTATATTTTCCTGTCTATGGTGCAGTGTATGTTGCTGTCTATGGTGCTGTGTATTTTCCTGTCTATGTTGCTGTGTATGTTCCAGTGTATGGTGCTGTGTATTTTCCTGAGTATGTTGCTGTGTATGTTGCTGTGTATTTTCCTGTGTATGTTGCTGTGTATGTTCCTGAGTATTTTCCTGTGTATGTTGCTGTGTATTTTCCTGTCTATGGTGCAGTGTATGTTGCAGTGTATTTTCCTGAGTATGTTGCTGTGTATGTTGCTGTGTATGTTCCTGTGAATGTTCCTGTGAATGTTCCAGTGTATGTTCCAGTGTATGTTCCAGTATGTTCCTGTGTATTTTCCTGAGTATGTTGCTGTCTATGTTGCTGTGTATGTTCCTGTGAATGTTCCTGTGAATGTTCCAGTGTATGTTCCAGTATGTTCCTGTGTATTTTCCTGTGTATGTTGCTATGCATGTTGCTGTGTATTTTCCTGAGTATTTTCCTGTGTATGTTGCTGTGTATGTTGCTGTGTATTTTCCTGTCTATGGTGCAGTGTATGTTGCAGTGTATGTTGCTGTGTATTTTCCTGAGTATGTTGCTGTGTATGTTGCTGTATATTTTCCTGTCTATGCTGCAGTGTATGTTTCTGTATATTTTCCTGTCTATGCTGCAGTGTATGTTCCTGTGTATGTTGCTATATATTTTCCTGTGTATTTTCCTGTCTATGTTGCTGTGTATGTTCCTGTGTATGTTGCTATATATTTTCCTGTGTATTTTCCTGTCTATGTTGCTGTGTATGTTCCTGTGTATGTTGCTATATATTTTCCTGTGTATTTTCCTGTCTATGTTGCTGTGTATGTTCCTGTGTATGTTGCTATATATTTTCCTGTGTATTTTCCTGTCTATGTTGCTGTGTATGTTCCTGTGTATGTTCCAGTGTATGTTCCTGTGAATGTTCCAGTGTATGTTCCAGTGTATGTTCCAGTGTATGTTCCAGTGCATGTTGCTGTGCATGTTGCTGTGCATGTTGCTGTGCATGTTGCAGTGTATGTTGCAGTGTATGTTGCTGTGTATTTTCCTGAGTATGTTGCTGTGTATGTTGCTGTGTATTTTCCTGAGTATGTTGCTAGGTATGTTGCTGTGTATGTTGCTGTGTATTTTCCTGAGTATGTTGCTGTGTATTTTCCTGTCTATGGTGCAGTGTATGTTGCTGTGTATGTTGCTGTGTATTTTCCTGTCTATGTTGCTGTGTATGTTCCAGTGTATGTTGCTGTGTATTTTCCTGAGTATGTTGCTGTGTATGTTGCTGTATATTTTCCTGTCTATGGTGCAGTGTATGTTGCTGTGTATGTTGCTGTGTATTTTCCTGTCTATGTTGCTGTGTATGTTCCAGTGTATGTTGCTGTGTATTTTCCTGAGTATGTTGCTGTGTATGTTGCTGTATATTTTCCTGTCTATGGTGCAGTGTATGTTGCTGTCTATGGTGCTGTGTATTTTCCTGTCTATGTTGCTGTGTATGTTCCAGTGTATGTTGCTGTGTATTTTCCTGAGTATGTTGCTGTGTATGTTGCTGTATATTTTCCTGTCTATGGTGCAGTGTATGTTGCTGTGTATTTTCCTGAGTATGTTGCTGTGTATGTTGCTGTATATTTTCCTGTCTATGGTGCAGTGTATGTTGCTGTGTATTTTCCTGAGTATGTTGCTGTGTATGCTGCTGTATATTTTCCTGTCTATGGTGCAGTGTATGTTGCTGTGTATGTTGCTGTATATTTTCCTGTCTATGGTGCAGTGTATGTTGCTGTGTATGTTGCTGTGTATTTTCCTGTCTATGTTGCTGTGTATGTTCCAGTGTATGTTGCTGTGTATTTTCCTGAGTATGTTGCTGTGTATGTTGCTGTATATTTTCCTGTCTATGGTGCAGTGTATGTTGCTGTCTATGGTGCTGTGTATTTTCCTGTCTATGTTGCTGTGTATGTTCCAGTGTATGGTGCTGTGTATTTTCCTGAGTATGTTGCTGTGTATGTTGCTGTGTATTTTCCTGTGTATGTTGCTGTGTATGTTCCTGAGTATTTTCCTGTGTATGTTCCTGTGTATGTTCCAGTGTATGTTCCTGTGAATGTTCCAGTGTATGTTCCAGTGTATGTTGCTGTGCATGTTGCTGTGCATGTTGCAGTGTATGTTGCAGTGTATGTTGCTGTGTATTTTCCTGAGTATGTTGCTGTGTATGTTGCTGTGTATTTTCCTGAGTATGTTGCTGTGTATGTTGCTGTGTATTTTCCTGTCTATGGTGCAGTGTATGTTGCTGTGTATGTTGCTGTGTATTTTCCTGAGTATGTTGCTGTGTATGTTGCTGTATATTTTCCTGTCTATGTTCCAGTGTATGTTGCTGTGCATGTTGCAGTGTATGTTGCTGTGTATTTTCCTGAGTATGTTGCTGTGTATGTTGCTGTGTATTTTCCTGAGTATGTTGCTGTGTATGTTGCTGTGTATGTTGCTGTGTATTTTCCTGAGTATGTTGCTGTGTATGTTGCAGTGTATTTTCCTGTGTATGTTGTTGTGTATGTTCCTGTGCATGTTGCAGTGTATTTTCCTGATTATGTTGCAGTGTATTTTCCTGATTATGTTGCTGTGTATGTTGCAGTGTATGTTGCTGTGTATTTTCCTGTGTATGGTGCTGTGTATGTTGCTGTGTATTTTCCTGTGTATGGTGCTGTGTATGTTGCTGTGTATTTTCCTGTGTATGGTGCTGTGTATGTTGCTGTGTATTTTCCTGTGTATGTTGCTGTGTATTTCCCTGTGTATGTTGCTGTGTATTTTCCTGTGTATGTTGCAGTGTATGTTCCTGTGTATGTTGTTGTGTATTTTCCTGTGTATGTTGCTGTGTATTTCCCTGTGTATGGTGCTGTGTATTTTCCTGTGTATGTTGCTGTGTATTTTCCTGTGTATGTTGCTGTTTATGTTCCTGTGTATGTTGCTGTTTATGTTCCTGTGTATGTTGCTGTTTATGTTCCTGTGTATGTTGCAGTGTATGCTGCTGTGTATTTTCCTGAGTATGTTGCTGTGTATGTTGTGTGTATGTTTTTTTGGATGGCATGGTGTGTTTTGACAGACACAACCGAGGAAATAGGTGTTTGGGCGTAATGGACACGGAGGTGGAGGGTTTTTTTGGGAGAAGCTTAATGTTTTCGTCAAAGATCATCTGCTGGCAATTGTGGCTCATTTTGAATTCCAGTTGTAAAACGGGATAAGGAAAGAGTTATCAAACAATATATTGATGACACGTTGGTTGCAAAGGGCATTTTTCTTTCCTGCTGCATCAGTGGTAACCCAGGTGGCAGCTGGGACAGCTGACACTGATTTGCTTAAAGTGGATTTGCCGTTGGAAATGAGACGTTTGGAGATGAATCTCCGAGAGCAAGAAATTCAGTTAGAGCAACGTAAACTGGATATGGAAGAGGCGCAGAGACGTGTCTGGCATGCAGAATGTTAATCCTAGTGAAGCAGACTTTGACATTAACAAGTGTATTTGATTTGTTCCACCGTTTATTGAGAGAGACGTGGATAAATATTTTGTTTTGTTTGAGCACATGGCGTCGATGTTAAAGTGGCCGAGGGAGGTTTGGCCGCTGCTGTTGCAATGTGTGTTTACAGGTAAAGCTCAGGAGACGTATGCTTTGTTGTCACTTGAAGATAGTCTGGTTTATGACAAAGTGAAAAGCGCTGTGTAGAGAGCACGTGAGCTTGTGCCAGAGGCATATAGACAGAAATTTCGGCATTACAAAAAAACTTGATCATCAAAATTATGTGGAGTTTGGACGTGATAAAACTGCGTTGTTTGATTGTTGGTGCACTGCGGAAAATGTTAAAAATTTTGATCAGCTGCGAGATTTGATTTTGATGGAAGAGTTCAGGAGCTGTGTACCAGAGAGGACTGCAACTTATATTAGTGAGCAAAAGGCTGCAAATATTTCGAATGCTGCTGTTTTGGCAGATGAATTTGGAGTCTTTTTCACAAAATGTGACTCCAAACCTGTGCCTTGGTTCCAGTGTGCCAAGAGAGGGGCACTCTGAGGGCTTTTAGTGATTGGGTGTGTCATTATTGTCACAGGCGCAGGCATAAAAAAGCAGATTGTGCTCTGCTAAAGTTAAGGATGTCTCCTGTTAAGCCCAAAGGAGTGGGTTTAGCTGCCCCAATGCGTAATGCTGTGGAACTTGAGGTGGAAAACGTGAGCTCTGAACCATGTGACTTGTACTTGCCTTTCATTCATGAGGGGTTTGTCGCATTGGTGGGAGATGATTAAAAAGGTGCATGTCAAAATTTTGCGCGACACAGGGGCGTTTGACTTGTTTATCCGAGGTGATGTGTTGCTGCTGTCCGTGGAGTCGGAGACAGGCACGCGGGTTCCAGTTCGAGGTATGGGTCTTAAAGTGCCCTTTGTTCCTTTGCATAAAGTGTCACTTGAGTGTGAATTGTTCAGCGGGGATGCAGTTTTGGCTGTTCGTCCTGCATTGCCAGTGGAAGTTGTCTCCGTTTTCTTGGGCAATGGTTTGGCTGGTGCGTGTTTGCGGAAGGACGTTGCTCGGTCAGCTGTACAGAAGGAGGCGGAGCCAGTTTCTTATTTGCTTCCACAGACTGATGAGAGCAGTAAACAATTCCCCCAGGTGATCACTGCGTGTGCTGTTACTCGGGCTATGGCACGGGATGAGGTTAAGAAGGAGAGTTGTGTTAAAAACGTTCATGTACCTCTGTCTGATTTTCCTGTGTCCTTGTCTCATAGTGAGCTGGTGGCGGAGCAACATGCTGACGTGTCTTTAAAAGGCCTCTGATCAGATGCGCCCGTCGAGTGAGGTTCTGGATTGCACATGTGGGTACTTTTTTCAGGATTCATTGTTGGTGAGAAAATGGTTGCCCTATGCGGGTATTGTCGGTGATCCTGTGTTTTAAATCGTGGTGCCCAGTAAATTTCACACTGCCGTGTTAAAAGTTGCACATGATGAGTCTGGACACTCCGGGGTGACTAAAACGTATGACCAGGTCCTGAGACCCGCTCAGAGCAGCTCAGAGTGCGGCATAGCAGAGCGACAGCTTTCCATCCTGAGTCGTAAGACGCTTTGGAGCGTTTTCACTAGTCCTTGAAGTCGCTGTTGCATGCTTACTGTACTGAGTTGGGTGGTGACTGGGAAGAAGGTTTGCCTTGGCTGATGCTGGCTGCCCGTGAAGTCACTAAAGACAGTGCTGGTTTTAGCTCAAATGAGTTGGTCTTCGCACATACAGTGAAAGGTCCTTTGGCTGTAGTGGCAGACAGATTAAAGGAGCCAAACACCACCTAAAAATCTGATAGATTATGTCAATGGGTTCAGACGGCGCTTGTATGTTGCAAGAGATTTAGTCAAGTTGAAAATGACTGCTGTGCAGAATAAAATGAAGTCTGTGTTTGACAGGCGTTTGGAGGTGCATTCGTTTTTGCCTGGTGACCAAGTGTTGGCCCTTTGTCCGGTTATCACATCACCTTTTCAAGCGAAGTTTAGTGGTCCTTACACTGTGCTTGAACAACTTTCTGATCAAAATGATTTAATGTCAATGCCTGAACACAGGAGGAAGCAACAAACGTGTCATGTGAATTTGTTAAAACCTTACTATTCCAGTGAAGTGTCACAGCAAACGGAGGGTACTGAGGCTTCTGCTGTATGTATGGCAAGTAGATCTATTGGGACGCTTGACAGTTCTGGTACCTTGGACAGCTCACTGCCGCCGATCGGGGGGGGCGACAGTGAAGCTGGTACGTTGGACAGTGCTCTTACACAGAGGTGTCTTAAGAACTCAGAAGTCTTGTCAAATTTGGATGTGTTGTTTGGTCATTTGCCTCGGGGTCATGCTGAACAGGTACGTGATCTAATACATCACTTTCTGTGTTTGTTTTCAGATATACCAGGGCGTACACATCTTATTGAGCATGATGTTGATGTGGGAGATGCTAGGCCGATTAAGCAACGCTTTTACAGGCTCAGTTTGGATAAACGCAAGCATCTGGATGTGGAGGTAAAATACATGTTGGAGAATGGCATGACAGAGCAAGGGCATCCAGTTGGGCGTCTCCATGTATTTTGGCTCCTAAATCAGATAATACATTGCGTTTTTGTTCTGATTTCCGTAAGCTTAATGCATTTACAAAACCAGATTGTTTTCCCTTGCCAAGAATGGATGATTGCGTAGACCAGGTGGGTTCTGCTAAATTTGTGGGAAAATTTGATCTTTTGAAGGGCTACTGGCAAGTACAGTTGTCTAAGCATGCACGTGAGGTGTCTGCGTTTATTACTCCATCAGTTTTTTTTCTTACACAGTGATATGGGGGGCGATGTTGGGGGGCGATATATCTGATTGCGCGGTATACTTGAATGACATGGTGGTTTCACTCATCTGGCGAGGGCGAGGCTGACCGTCAATCTTGCAAAGTGTGAGTTTGTGAGGGCGACTGTTACCTATTTGGGTTGTGTAGTTGGTCAGGGGGAAGTCCGTCCTGTTGCAGCTAAAGTTCAAGCCGTCAAGGAATTTCCGGTTCCTAGTACTAAAAAAGAACTTATGCGTTTTCTTGGACTGGTCAGTTATTATTGCTGTTTTTGCAAGAACTTTTCTTCAGTTGTTGCGCCGTTAACTAATCTGTTGTGCAAAGATGCTAAATTTGTCTGGTCTTCTCTTTGTCATCAGGTGTTTGAAAGTGTGAAGAAGCTCCTCTGTGCAGCTCTGGTGTTGACCGCCCCACCAACCATTTCAGTTGTACGTGGATGCAATTCACGTGGGGGCTGGAGCAGTTCTGACGCAATCTGATAATTTTGGTTTGGATAGACCTGTTAGCTATTTTTCAAAGAAATTTGACAAACACCAGCTAAATTATTTAACTGTTGAAAAAGAGACACTTGCGTTAATTTTGGCCTTAAAGCATTCTGAAGTGTACTTGTGTGGTGGTGCCAAAATTACTGTTTAAACTGGCCACAATCCACTAACATTTTTGACCTCTGTTAAGGCACCTAATCAGTGTTTGGTTCGGTGGTCTCTGTACCTCCAAACGTATAATTTGGACATAAAACATATTAAAGAAGCAGAAAATCTGGTAGCAGACGCTTTGTTGCACCCCTTTCTAGGAGCCACATTGCACAGGGTCCTGGTGGGACCTGTGTTTTGGGGCGGGGGGGGGCTGACGGCCCTTGAGATCATCATCATATCTAGACAGACGAAGAAGAGTTGCTGGCGTTGTGTGTTCGCCGCTCGTCTGATTTTCTCCAGTTTTCTCGTGTATAATTCGGTTTTTAGTGGCTTGAGTGTAATTTTTATTTTGGATATGTACTTAATGTGGTTTTTGGTCCTTCAGTGTGCATTTTTAGTTATCTTTTATTGTTTATTGCCTGATTTGCGCTGTACGACGCCACATTTCACTCCCTCGGCTGGCGTGATGCTAAGCTACTCTGCAGCTGAGCTACGAAGCTTGAACAACAATAATGTCCCTCGGGACATTCTCGCTATCAGAGAGCTTGGCTTGTTCCGCCGACGTCGCTGTGTCCACAGAGGCTCCCGGAGAAAGTTTGTGTTCCATCGAACTGGGTCGTCTGTGCCGGTCATCTGGTCAGCTGAGCGCATCGGTGCTCGGCACCCACGTCATCAGAGTGCTGCAGCTTCTGGGAATTGTAGTCCTGATGTGACGACAGCGGTTCCTGACACTCTCCGGGCGCTGGATGGAAAACGTGGAATGGATTTTAAGATACTCAGGCCTATTCAAAGATGTCAGTCTGTCAAACCGACAGAAGTCTTCAGTTTGGGTCTTATTAACATCAGATCTTTGTCCTCAAAATCCCTGTTGATTAACGATCTAATTATGGATCATCATTTGGACATGATTGGGTTATGTGAAACCTGGCTCAAACCCACAGGTGTTCTTCCTCTGAATGAGGCCTGCCCACCAGGGTACACATTCAGTCACATGTCTCGTTGTGCGAAGCAAGGCGGGGGCGTTGCTTTTATCTATAAATCCAAGTTTACCTTCTTGACTGTCGGGGGGCATAAATATAATTCGTTTGAGCATCTGACTCTCCGCTCTGCCCATGATGCTACATATTGTCAGGGTCAGAAGTATGGAAATCAGTCATGCCATGTTGTCACTGTTTATAGGCCTCCTGGCCCATATTCTGAATTTTTAGATGAATTTGGTGCATTCATCTCTAGCCTGTCAGCTAGTGTGGACAACATTTTGATTATTGGTGATTTTAATATTCACATAAATAAGCCTTCTGATCCCCTTTGCAAGTCATTTATGGAACTTGTGGATGCGCTGGGATTCCAGCAATGTATTCAGGATTCAACACATACTAGTGGAAATACCCTTGATCTGGTACTCACACGTGGCCTTGCTGTCACAAACATTGACATTTTGCCTCTTGCCTCGGTGATTTCTGACCACTCATTTGTTAGGTGTGTATTTATATTGCCGCTCCTAGTGGATCGAAAGCTGGTGGTAATCTTACTCACATAAAATCCTTGGAAGATTGTCTTGTATCAGTAAGAAGTTGGATGTCTAGTAACTTCCTACTTTTAAATTCTGATAAGACTGAAGTTATGGTTTTTGGTCCAGCGAGATATCAGCATCAATTTGATCAGCTAGCATTTAGCTTAGGTCCGTGTGTTATACATCGTACGGATAAAGTGAGGAACCTTGGAGTAATTTTTGATCCTGCGTTGTCCTTTGATCTCCACATTAGAGACATTACAAGGACTGCCTTCTTCCATTTGCGAAATATAGCGAGGATTCGTCCTGTTCTGTCTATGGCTGATGCTGAGACTTTGATTCATGCGTTTGTCTCTTCTAGATTGGACTATTGTAATGCTCTATTCTCTGGCTTACCGCAGTCCAGCATCAGGGGTCTTCAATTGGTTCAGAATGCTGCTGCCAGACTTTTGACACAGAGCAGAAAGTTTGACCACATTACGCCAATCTTGGCGTCCCTGCACTGGCTTCCTGTTTCTGCAAGATCAGATTTTAAGTACTGATTTTAGTTTATAAAATTGTTCATGGACTTGCACCTCCCTATCTGGCTGACTTGATAAGCCCCTATGTACCAGCTCAGGCCCTGCATTCTCAGGGTGCAGGACTTCTGTGTGTTCCCAGGGTGAATAAAAAGTCTGCCGGTCACAGAGCTTTTTCCTATCGTGCCCCAGCTCTGTGGAACGATCGGCACACATTCGGCAGTTGGACACTGTGGAGACCTTTAAATCACGTTTAAAGACTCATTTATTTTCCCTGTTTTATCATTAGTGTTATGATGTGTTTTTAATCTTGTATTCTTTTACTGCTGTCTTTTATGGTTGTTTTTATTGTGTTTTAAATTTTTAAATTTGTTTTTTATGTTGTGAAGCGCCTTGTCGTGAATTGGCACTATATAAATTAATTAATTTGAATTTGAATTTGTAGCCATCTGAATGTGTTTGTTGTGCTGCTGTCTTAATGTGTGTGTGTGTGTTGTGTGTCATGAGGTCTCGGCCACCGGGAGGCGCTGGTCCTGTTTCCTCTCCTGGGTGCTATAAAAGGGGGGAGTTCTGCTTCCTCCTCTGGATCACAGCGTGGGGAGCGGCCGCATGCGCTTGGTCCTGGCTTGGTCCTGGCTTGGTCCTGGCTTGGTCCTGGCTTGGTCCTCTTCTTCATTTCCTTTTCTTTTTATTTTTTTAAATAAATGCCCTACAAAGGGTTAAAAAGATCCGTGCTTCTGTGTGTGCCTCACTTTTTGTTACGGCTTTTGAGCCGGGTTGTAACAATATATATATTTCAGGTTGTAATTTTTTTTTTCGAAGAGTTTATTTATGTTTGAGAGGTCACTCACATTTTTGAGCTACAAATATGCAGATATGACTCAAGAAAATATTTTCTATTTTGTTGTAACTTTGTGTAACAGCCTCCCTCATCATGTGGTAAATGTTCCAAGTGTTATTACTTCAAAGGATTACTATAGTTATTTTTATAGTGTTTGATTTTATTAATTGATGATTTTATTATGGTGTTTGATTACTTTTACTGTTATTTATTTTTATATGGTTATATTTATCAGTTTTACTATGATCCTTTTTTAAATGACAAATGATGTGTACTTTTACTGTATTTTTATAAATGTTTTACGAATAATTAATGATTATTTTCTGCCACAGTTGCTGACAGTCTGCATGCTCTTATCAATAATATTAGCAAGTTTTGTCGTGAATATGATTTAAAATCAACAAGAACTTCATTCAAGCTACACTTTCAATATACTTCGAGGGGATAAGTTGTTGAGGCCACGGCAGAAAACACAAGAAAACATGCAGAAAGTGTCCTTTACAAGCACATCTGGTGTTATTGCTGGCAGACGACCGGAAGTGAATTAACCCAACTATCACGGCCAAGTGGCTGAAATCTCGGGGTCACAAGCTCACAAACAGAACTCAGTGGAACAAGATCTTGAGTTGACATTCCATCTCTCTACTTCTATGCTCACACCAAGCATTTATAGATTCAGGTCAATGGCAACGCCCACCCCAAGATGGGCCAGTAAAATATGTAAATCCTGAAAACATACACATACTGAACATAAATACAAAACTATAATCTCAGCAGGGAACACATGCAATTAAAAAAAAAAAACCTCAACCAACCAACTTCTGATATGTAGACATGTGACTTTTTATTGGACCTATGATATAGCACCGTATTCAAAGATATTTGAGAATAAGCCACGATGACGACTTGTTCCTGTGCTGTGAAATTTTTATTCTGAATTAGTGTGACAAAAAAAGCTTGATAAGGCGACAGCGTCTGCAGAGTGCTCACTCAATTTCAATTAATTTTCATTTATTTAGCACCAAATCACAACAAAGCTGTCTCAAGGCGCTTCACACAAGTAAGGTCTAACCTTACCAACCCCCAGAGCAAGAACACAGAGGACAGTGGTAAAGAAAAATGACTAATTGGTTTCAAGAACGCTGCCTCCATCCTTCCATCTACGGTGTGGACCAGCCAGTGTTGTGTGTTGGAGCCATGTTTAAACTCCATATGTGGTTTATACGTCCTCTGCACTGCGCTGCTTCTTAGGCCTCCTTTTAAGGTGCTCTATGTAGCCCAAGCCCCAACAGAATATGGCATTAAGATTAGCTGCATCGCTTGCATAGGCCTGCTGCATCGCTGCTGGATTTCCTCGTGCCTACAGGAGCAACGCATGTGCACAGGCTTTATCATATCCCAATATGCACAGAAAACGCACGTCAGGTGAGAGTTAATGAATCAAGCACCTCTGCAGACCCTGAGAGCTCACTTTTAGAGTGTGTGTATGTAACTATGCTTACTGACTTTATCTGGAGTTCAGCTGAGCTGCAGTAAAATCTGACAACTGTTCAATGAAGATGGCCTATAAGTAATCAGCACCATGGCACGGGCGGGTAATTAGGGTTTTTTTGTTTGTTTTTTAAACCAAGTGCTTGAAACTATAAAAGCGAGGCAAATGTTTGGCGTACATCTGTGACCAGACCTTATGGCTGCAACGCCACATGAGAAAGCAGGCCAGTCAGTCCTCCAACACTCGAGCATGTGCTACTAACAGCTTGTGTCACATCTTTTGAACAATTAGAACTGTGATTTTTTTTCCTCACACATTTTTCAAAAGTAGTGCATTTCTGAAAAGCAGTGACAAGAAAATACATCTGTTTAGAATTTGCCTGCTTCATTCTTTTGTCTATAGTCCACAGTATTTCACACACACACACACACACACACACACACACACACACACACACACACACACACACACACACACACACACACACACACACACACACACACACACACACACACACACACCTGCCATGCAAAGTGCTCAGTTGCAAAAGAGTAACTGTGGGCTTAAGGACTTTGCTCAAGGGCACCTTCAGACATAGTGCGAAGTTTGGACGGCGTTTGGCCAACAACGGCGAAACAGCACGAAACAGTTCAAAATTAGCGCACGAAACATTGCGCCAACGGGCAGGTGTGCACATGCCGGTATCCATCGAGCAGGAACAATGCCAGGTGCAACACACTGCGCCACTTATGTGGAATACATAATAAAATAAAAACCAGACGTTTTTTATTTTATTCCCAAAAGGTTCAGATGTTCACAAGCAAAGATGGGGTGAGGATCACCACTTTGTGAACAACTGCGTGAAAAAATAGTCCAACAGTTTAAGAACAATGTTTCTCAATGTTCAATTTCAAGGAATTTAAGGATTCCATCATCGACAGTCCATAATATAATCAGAAGATTCAGACAATCTGGAGAACTTTCTACGCATGAGCAAAAAACCAACACTGAATGCCCGTGACCTTCAATCCCTCAGGTGGCACTGCATTAAAAACCAACATCATTGTGTAAAGGATCTTATCGCGTGGGCTCAGGAACACTTCAGAAAACCATTGTCAGTTAACACAGTTCGTCGCTACATCTACAAGTGCAAGTTAAAACTCTACAACGCAAAGCGAAAGCCAAACATCAACAATATCCAGAAACGCCGCCGCCTTCTCTGGGCCTGAGCTCATTTGAAATGGACAGACGCAAAGTGGAAAAGTGTGCTGTGGCCTGATGAGTCCACATTTCATATTGTTTTTGGAAATCATGGACACACTTAACAACCAGAAGAGTGCTTAACAGAAATAAAAGAAACGTATAAAACCGTGTAAAGTTCGGAAGAGCATCACAACAGCAAACAATCCACTGGAAGCCACTGATCTTTGTGCGTCCAGCAGTGGGCAGGGCGCACAAAGACAGAATTTGGGGACTAATTGTTTGGGTTTGTGATTGTGGTGTTAAATCTCAAAATCGGCTTGTTAGTAGGTAGCTGAGAGTGTTCCAGAGACAATAGTGAAAGTTATCGGTTATCAGTTATCTGTAGCTTCCGCTAAATTTTTGGATGGTTTATCGGATTAGCTTTATGAAAGATAACGTTTCAGTTTGCTGGTTAGCTGTGCTCACTGCTGGAGTGGTAACAAATAATCCCATAAAACGTAATACCAGCCCCCCACCACACACACAGACACACAAAGTTTCAAAGACCATGACCTCCTGCCAGGATGTCATCTGTTTGTTAAACTCTGTTGGCCCAAAATGAACAAAACAGCATAATCTACACTACGTCTTTTTTCTTTCTTTTACTCTGTCCTTTTCCCTTTTTTAAATTTAATTTTTAACAGTGAGTTAGTTTCTCTGACTACAACGTCAAAGTTATTGTTAAATTCAAAGAAATAAAAGTCTAAACTGAGCTAAAGTCTCCAAAACAGTTGGCCTTAAAATCAGAAGTTGTTTCAGACCATTTTCCCTGATAGCTGAACTACCATTAAGGATTTGCCTTTTGGTCAGACAATATAAAACATGTTCAAACAATACCTCAGGTTTGTCATGGGGACTACACAATTTTCTTGCCTTTTAGAACCAAGACCCACACAAACACACAGAAACCAGTCACTTCACAGCCCCATTAAAAGTCTATGGCCACTTAAGACTTAAGACATAAAAAGAATTTTCTTTGGCACCACTCTAACTTTATTTCTTAGCCTTTAAATGGAGGATTCATAATATGATATCACCAATATGATCCAAATTTGCGTTGTCTAGAAAAAAATTATAAAAAGTTCCTCTGAAGGAGAAAATTTCAAAAGAACAGACGACCTTAAACTGCTTCCGGCAGAGACAGTTGAGACCAATAGTCTGACAGTGATGTCATAGATCGTGTGGGGGTTTCCCCAGACTTGCACAAGGGATGCTGGGAAGAACAAAGTCACAGCCAATCAGAGTAGAGAAGCACCGTGATGTGTGCTGGCTGGTCTCTCTCTCTAATCCAACAAAGCAGAAATCACTGCTTTTCTGTGTAAATCTAACATGTTTCTCATATATTAGGTAAAAGTTAGAGATAAATAAAGACTTCTAAAACTAAAAAGGCTCTCCTTGTGTAATCTGACAACACCTCTGAAGTAGGCATATGAAGATTAATACGAATCGGTATCTAGATACAAACATGCATGATCCGAATGCATTGATTCATTCAGTGCACATCGATTCATTTGACGGGATGAATCGTGTTGCATCACTCGCTGCTTGCTTGCATCGCTTTTTTTCCAATGCACATTGAATGCACCACAGACGGTCTTTCAGTTCGAGACACTGGAGTGGCCCTTGTTTTTGAGGGTGTTTATTGGGAAATTATCACATGAGTGGTGCCAGGGGGGCACTAGAGCTCCATCTGAATTTGTCATAGCACCCCACCCCCCCCCCAAGAACATAATTCCTCATATATTATTTTAATTTAATTTCATTCCATGTTTTAAGGCCTTGTCTACACTGAAACTGAACTTCTGCTATGTAATCTTTTTCTTTGTTATGTTCAGTGTGTCATTTTATAAATGCTGTAGTACACATGCCAGGCCTGTATGAAGCGCTATAAGGCTTCTTCAAAAAAAATGGAGAAGAAGACATGGTGCTAACAATGAAAGCTAAAACATTAGAAGCTGGCTAACGGATTAAATAAAGTCTTTTAATCTGACCTGTTCCCAGCATTCATCATCACAGATGAAAACTGTTCTCTACATGACATCCTTGTTTTGGAAGACGTTTGGAAATGTGTTTATTCGTTATGATGGAAGTTATTTGTTATGGGGTTTTTTAAGGTTTTTTTTTTAGTTTTTAAAGAAGCCCCTTAGTGTTTGTCTGCTCTGAGTGAGTTTCTCAGAAAAAAAAACACCTTTAGAGTACAACCTCTGATCAGACAACACCACCCACTGAATTTAAACAACATATTAAATAAATAAATGCAGATGATTTTATTATGTTCTTGGTGGACATAATGAGAGCGAGTGTGCGTGTGCGTGTGTGTGTGTGTGTGTGTGTGTGTGTGTGTGTGAGTGAGTGAGAGAGAGAGAGAGAGAGAAAAAAAAAATTCATAGTAAAACAAAGTTTTTCTTCTCGCTCTGATGACCAGTGATGATATGTGCCCTGACTGTCAGTATATATTGTCGCCGTGAACAGTGCATACATATATCGTCGTGGCGGCAATATATGCTGTAACATGGGCGCACACACGTACGCTCACACACACAGAGCACATGCATTTCTTCTAGGCTCTGCTAAGTATGCATTTTCATTCCGGTGAGCAAGCTGCATTTGAAATCAGCAGCAGTGACGCTGTGCAGCTGTCTGCACACACAGAAAGCAGGTAATGAAAAATGGTGAGGGGTGAGTCACAGGATGCTCTAATAATCCCTGCTGCCCAAAATAATCTGGGGCTGGACAGACTGAAAACTCTTGGGGAACAACAGCATGTCCGCGAAAGCCTGACCCCCTCACTTTTCCCTAACATGTACTTTTCTGATCCTTTCCTTTTCTCCCAACACCTCTTGAGTCCATGACTGTCAACAGATATGACTGCAGCAGCACGGCACCACGCCACAGACACCCGAGTCCTCCCTGTACCAAAGACATCCAGGGAGCATCTGCTCACAGGTGATAAATGGTGATGGGGTCGAGGCTCAACAGCTCCTGATGTCAGGTTCAATGTTGAGCCTGTGTTGCCTCGTCCTGTACCTGTCCTCACGGTGCTCAGCCTGTGTAAGCCGCTGAAGGGTGAAGTAAACCCGTCGTCCAGCATTACCATGTCCAGCCTAATATTCATGCAGACAATCTGAGTTTGTCTGACGTTCTTTAATTCCCCTGAGTCCTGTACAAGCGCAATATTTACTGTATACATCTTTAGTAAGTAAGTCCCTTTGGCTGCTCCCTTGCACTTGGGGTCGCCACAGCAGATCCAAGGTGGACCTGCATGTTGATTCTGGCACAATTTTTATGCCAGATGCCCTTCCTGATGCAACTCCACATTACATGGAGAAATGTGGCAGGGGTGGGGTTTGAACTGGGAACCTTCTGCAATAACCTTCTGCACTAACCACTTGTCCACCACCTCTTTGCATGTGCAAACGTATTGAAGTTGAGGAAACACTCAAGCACTCTGACGTAGAGGATGATTAAGCAGTAGAAGGTGTGTTGAAATATCAGACTGTTATATAATTTAAACAGGACAAACCTACGTATGTGCACAAAGGCTGCAAACTCAGAATATTTTCATTATAAATTCTTCTGTCGATTATGTTTACAGTTAATCATTTACTTGATAAAAGATCACAAAACAGTGCAGCAAATCACAGCCAAAAGAAACATCTTCAAATGATGTTGACTGTGGCTACATGGATCCACATATTGGTTTAGCACCAGACATCCTCTGTAATCTGCATGGAGACTGGGACACAGGTGGGTCTGAACCAGAGAACGACCACAGCTCCTCTTTATCTCTGCCTGATTTTGTCATTTTATGACTGTATATAACAGAGAATTTTGTGATTTTTTTTCCCCACTATGAACAGAGGAGCTAAGATCATCTCATTCTTTATACATAGAGAGCAGATTGTTTTCACAAAACACTGTGTTTAAATGACAACAGCAGTCCAAATTTTGAGTGTAAATAGTGATAGAATAACGGGCGTGCTGGTGCCAGTGCTAACACCGCCACATGTTACTTCCCCAGCCAAGACCAATACCCATTTACAGCTGGGTGGACTGAGAGAATGCAGAGATTCATTCAAGCACCCACCAGCGAGCATGGCCAGGAACTGAACCTAGGTCTACATATTGGTAGTCCAACTCCTGCCCCACTGAATCAATCAATCAATCAACTTTTTTCTTGTATAGCGCCAAATCACAACAAACAGTTGCCCCAAGGCGCTCCACATTGCAAGGCAAGGCCATACAATAATTATGAAACACAGTCTACGTCTAAAGCAACATAACCAAGGGATGGTCCAGGGTCACCCGATCCAGCCCTAACTATAAGCCTTAGCGAAAAGGAAAGTTTTAAGCCTAATCTTAAAAGTAGAGAGGGTATCTGTCTCCCTGATCTGAATTGGGAGCTGGTTCCACAGGAGAGGAGCCTGAAAGCTGAAGGCTCTGCCTCCCATTCTACTCTTACAAACCCTAGGAACTACAAGTAAGCCCGCAGTCTGAGAGCGAAGCGCTCTAATGGGGTAATATGGTACTATGAGGTCCCTAAGATAAGATGGGACCTGATTATTCAAAACCTTATAAGTAAGAAGAAGAATTTTAAATTCTATTCTAGCATTAACAGGAAGCCAATGAAGGGAGGCCAACACGGGTGAGATATGCTCTCTCCTGCTAGTCCCCGTCAGTACTCTAGCTGCAGCATTCTGAACCAACTGAAGGCTTTTTAGGGAACTTTTAGGACAACCTGATAATAATGAATTACAATAGTCCAGCCTAGAGGAAACAAATGCATGAATTAGTTTTTCAGCATCACTCTGAGACAAGACCTTTCTGATTTTAGAGATATTGCGTAAATGCAAAAAGGCAGTCCTACATATTTGTTTAATATGCGCTTTGAATGACATATCCTGATCAAAAATAACTCCAAGATTTCTCACAGTATTACCAGAGATCAGGGAAATGCCATCCAGAGTAACGATCTGGTTAGACACCATGCTTCTAAGATTTGTGGGGCCAAGTACAATAACTTCAGTTTTATCTGAGTTTAAAAGCAGGAAATTAGAGGTCATCCATGTCTTTATGTCTGTAAGACAATCCTGCAGTTTAGCTAATTGGTGAGTATCCTCTGGCTTCATGGATAGATAAAGCTGGGTATCATCTGCGTAACAATGAAAATTTAAGCAATACCGTCTAATAATACTGCCCAAGGGAAGCATGTATAAAGTGAATAAAATTGGTCCTAGCACAGAACCTTGTGGAACTCCATAATTAACTTTAGTCTGTGAAGAAGATTCCCCATTTACATGAACAAACTGTAATCTATTAGACAAATATGATTCAAACCACCGCAGCGCAATGCCTTTAATACCTATGACATGCTCTAATCTCTGTAATAAAATTTTATGGTCAACAGTATCAAAAGCAGCACTGAGGTCCAACAGAACAAGCACAGAGATAAGTCCACTGTCCGAAGCCATAAGAAGATCATTTGTAACCTTCACTAATGCTGTTTCTGTACTATGATGAATTCTAAAACCTGACTGAAACTCTTCAAATAGACCATTCCTCTGCAGGTGATCAGTTAGCTGTTTTACAACTACCCTCTCAAGAATCTTTGAGAGAAAAGGAAGGTTGGAGATTGGCCTATAATTAGCTAAGATAGCTGGGTCAAGTGATGGCTTTTTAAGTAATGGTTTAATTACTGCCACCTTAAAGGCCTGTGGTACATAACCAACTAACAAAGATAGATTGATCATATTTAAGATTGAAGCATTAAATAATGGTAGGACTTCCTTGAGCAGCCTGGCAGGAATGGGGTCTAATAAGCATGTTGATGGTTTGGATGAAGTAACTAATGAAAATAACTCAGACAGAACAATCGGAGAGAAAGAGTCTAACCAAATACCGGCATCACTGAAAGCAGCCAAAGATAACGATACATCTTTGGGATGGTTATGAGTAATTTTTTCTCTAATAGTCAAAATTTTGTTAGCAAAGAAAGTCATGAAGTCATTACTAGTTAAAGTTAATGGAATACTCAGCTCAATAGAGCTCTGACTCTTTGTCAGCCTGGCTACAGTGCTGAAAAGAAACCTGGGGTTGTTCTTATTTTCTTCAATTAGTGATGAGTAGAAAGATGTCCTAGCTTCACGAAGGGCTTTCTTATAGAGCAACAAACTCTTTTTCCAGGCTAAGTGAAGATCTTCTAAATTAGTGAGACGCCATTTCCTCTCCAACTTACGGGTTATCTGCTTTAAGCTACGAGTTTGTGAGTTATACCACGGAGTCAGACACTTCTGATTTAAAGCTCTCTTTTTCAGAGGAGCTACAGCATCCAAAGTTGTCTTCAATGAGGATGTAAAACTATTGACAAGATACTCTAACTCCCTTACAGAGTTTAGGTAGCTACTCTGCTCTGTGTTGGTATATGACATTAGAGAACATAAAGAAGGAATCATATCCTTAAACCTAGTTACAGCGCTTTCTGAAAGACTTCTAGTGTAATGAAACTTATTCCCCACTGCAGGGTAGTCCATCAGGGTAAATGTAAATGTTATTAAAAAATGATCAGACAAAAGGGAGTTTTCAGGGAATACTGTTAAGTCTTCTATTTCCATACCATAAGTCAGAACAAGATCTAAAATATGATTAAAGTGGTGGGTGGACTCATTTACTTTTTGAGCAAAGCCGATAGAGTCTAATAATAGATTAAATGCAGTGTTGAGGCTGTCATTCTCAGCATCTGTGTGGATGTTAAAGTCGCCCACTATAATTATCTTATCTGAGCTAAGCACTAAGTCAGACAAAAGGTCTGAAAATTCACAGAGAAACTCACAGTAACGACCAGGTGGACGATAGATAATAACAAATAAAACTGGTTTTTGGGACTTCCAATTTGGATGGACAAGACTAAGATACAAGCTTTCAAATGAATTAAAGCTCTGTCTAGGTTTTTGATTAATTAATAAGCTGGAATGGAAGATTGCTGCTAATCCTCCGCCCCGGCCCGTGCTACGAGCATTCTGACAGTTAGTGTGACTCGGGGGTGTTGACTCATTTAAACTAACATATTCATCCTGCTGTAACCAAGTTTCTGTTAGGCAGAATAAATCAATACGTTGATCAATTATTATATCATTTACCAACAGGGACTTAGAAGAAAGAGACCTAATGTTTAATAGACCACATTTAACTGTTTTAGTCTGTGGTGCAATTGAAGGTGCACAGGTAACGCACGACAACAGTGCTAAAACAAAATAAAAATCCACTAGACAGGCTGTAGAGCAGCACAGGTAACGCACGACAACAGTGGTAAAAAATAAAATAAAAATCCACTGAACAGGCTGTAGAGCAGCACAGGTAACGCACTGAAGTACCCACTCTGCTTTGAATGCATGTGCTGTCTTCATGATGCTAATATCTGTCGCATCAATATGTGGTAGCTTGACCCGTTAGACTGTGATGCTAATATTTAAGAGTTAAAGTGTATTTTTTTTTTTTTATGTCACATAGCTGCACTCTGTGTCACACTTTTATTTTCCTTCCGTCTGCTGCACTTCATAATCAAACAGAAAACCGGGAATGATGCACCACAGAACAAGAAGCACAGAAGGGAAAACATTTCTGTGCACTTCACTGTGATGCACTGGCACGTACACACTGACTGCGCTGCACTCATGCACTTTGTTCTTGTGTCATAATAATTAAAACAGGAATATGTATTGTGGTAACAGTGAAACTTTGCTGCACTGCCGATTTGCTTACATTTTAAACTGCGGAGTCATAGCACATATCATCTATTCACACTTTGTACATATGCATTTTATTTCCAGCATTGCAATTATGAACACAGTCTCTGCTGGCAAAGGTAAACTTCACAATGGAGCTAGCATGGGAAGCTAACGTGTAAGTGAGCGAATCCAGGTGCAACAATAGCTCTCCAAAAAACCCACCTGTACCCAGGTCTACATATAAATGGTGATAAAGAGACAGCAGGAACGTCCTTAAAGCCAAAATATACATTAAGGACGTTCCCGCTGCTGGTGAAATATGTCTGCTGGAAGAGCTGCAGCTCCTTCAGAACTGACCCCAGCGCTGAAATCAGCAAAAACATCCAAGGAAAGTTCTGTCGAACGATCCGTCTCCTCCAAAAAGCTGCTAACTTTTGTTTGCAGCCACTAACTCCTGATGGAGTCAGTGGCTGCAAAGAAAACCTGCACCCTCTCGGCCCTTTCTGGAATAGTTTGGACACCACTGTTTTAGATGATCACATTGTGTCAAGAGAAGATATTCACCAAGTGTCCAGGGGTGAATTTCAAAGACAATACTGTGAAAAGAACTGCCTGCACCATATCGTCTGATGTTGTAATTTGACTCGATCTTTCCATCACAACACCTGAGCACTCATGATATCTTTGAAACGCACTGACCAACACCTTTCATTTGATATACCATACAATGTGTTTCACTCCAAAATTAAATTTGACCTATGTGTAGGTCACATCTGACCTCATGACAAGCCCTGAAGGTCAAGGTAATTTGCTTTTCTGAGGCAAAGACACTTTTGCAAGGCCAGCCCCTATAATTCCCTGATATTTGGATGCAAAAATTCAAGAAAATGCCATCAGGAATGTTGTAGAGAAGAACAAACAGAAACCACAAAAGCTGGCGTTTTAAACCTAACCAGACCCCTCTTACTGAGAGGCAGACTGCTGTTGGCTAGTGACTAAAAAAATTGCTTTAATTAGCACCTATTGTGCTCTAGTTAGCACCTTCCTAATGACTGGGTAGCTGTCACTCCTAATGATGGGACTGCCGCCTGTCCTGACGGCTCTCCTGATGGCTCTCCTGATGACGTGAATAACTCATTACCATGAACAAAAGACTGAAACTGCTTTGACCTGAGTACCCCATTGTAAACAGGGGACAAAGCATGTCTCAGACCCCCTCCCTGGTTAAGGCTGGGTTTCAACTGTTTCACATACAATGCCTCCTTCACTCCTCTCTCAAACCATTTCTTCTCTCTAAGATTTTACGTCCTCGCATAAAGCAACCCAGTCCGGTGGAAGATTCAAGCTTCTCTACTATGGAAACCACCTGGATAACTGAGAGCCTACACAGAAACATCAAGAATGTTCATTTACTGAGCTTGGTCTTTGACCTTTCTTTGACCATATTATGACCTTGATCTTTGACCTTGACCTCATTTTTTCAAGTTTCTACATGTCCATTTTGAAGAATATCCTATATGATTTGCATGCTTTTTCACACCCTTAAATATCAAAATTTTGCACCTCTTTCTCATCATAACAATAACAAATCACATCGTAATGCAAACGTTTTGATATGTTCTGAATTCTCTTATCAACACATATACAACATATTTTACTAAAACATGAAATTTGACCTACTTGTCATCTTTGACCTCAAGGCAAACCCTGAAGGTATAGCTATATAAAAATCTAGCTCATGTATTCACTTTTGTTGGAACTGATTTTGTGTGGACATGGCAATAAAAAAGCAGGTAGGGGAGGGGCATCAAATGCCACTTTTATTATAACTCGGATGCCTCAAACCTTTGCATAGTACTGTATATTCATACTGAACTCAAAGCACAGCAATATATAGGCATCAACAACAACATACATCTTCTAATAAATGTACCAAAACACAAATGTTTGTATTTGAATATTAACAAGCCAATACTCAGCTGCGGTCCCCCGCCTATTATGCTGATATGGCACGGTGACAAATTAAACAAATAAGCACGGACGGACACATGGAGTCCATTTCAATGGTCTCCCCATTTCATGTCAAGGGACAGTGAAAAATGAGAGGAAAAAGGTCAAATAATACAGAAAAGAGTAGTTTTCCATTCATTTTCATGTCGGACCTAAGATCCAAAGTCAAATGCTGTTGGCTCAAGGGAGTTGAGATGAATGTTTGCTATAGGTGTTCAATGCAAATTTAGGCTTTCGAAGAGAAATTTGGAGGTTAGAAGGAAAAATATACCCAAGAAGTTATTTTTTTTATCTATTTGCATGTTTGACATTGACCCTGAGGTTCAAGGTCAAATGCAATGTGCCAAAGAGCGCCAGGATGCATGATTTGCTCTCAGTGTTCAATACAAATGTAAGGTCTAGAATTAATATTTGGAGAGAAAAAGTGGTATTTTAGGGTGAGACGTGAGTGTCTTTGTCAACCATTATCTTAGGTGACCTTGGAAATCTGGGTCAAGATCATATGCGTAGATGTCACATTTTTGTCCATTTACAACATGATACAGGTAAGTAATATCTCGGAAAGGGGCGACAGGGAAATCTAGGGCTCTTAAAATGTGACATGCATGGACGCATGGAGTCTATTCCAGTGGTCCCCCATATTTCATGGCGGGGGACAATATTAGGCAAGAGCACAGAAAAATCAAGCAAACTGGTTAACACCTGTAGGTCCATGCAGCGTTTGTCAACAAAATTTGGCTGAACTGTAGTTGCTTCTGGAAGCTCTACCTTATAATTAATTCAACTTGGAATGAATTGGACCAAACAGTCTGGATGTCTGCCTAGGTGGTTGCCATCCAGGACCCAGGATGATTCCATGGTGTGGTGCATGTAGCAACATGTGGCACCAAGACATCCTCCCAGATGTGATTTGACAAAATACCTCATGACCGCCAGGACTTAGAAAAACACCAAATATAGTGCATCCCTAATTTAAGAGAAGACATTATCCAATGCCAAATTTGGGGGTGGCGGGGGGCAGACACAGTCTGGACCACCAAATATTACAATTCATTGACAGAAAGAAAGCATATCAATCAGCTTGAGTGTTTCCACACAAGAGCTGTGCACTCCATCATGGATATCAAATGGCAATGATCCTGAAAGTGCAGCTCCGATGAACTGGTCACATCATCAAAATGGAGGCATCTTGGGAACCACGTCATATCTTGGATGGAGTTCTCGCTATGACTCATAGAAAGACCAGATGCTCCAAGAAACAATACAAAGACTGCATGAGGATAACTTGAGGTACTGTTCCATCTCTGTGAACGACCCTGAATCATGGCCCAGGGACAGAACTGGTTGGTCAGCTACCACTCAAAGCACCTGCATGAATTTCAGAGAAGCTTGCGGGGTGCTAGATAACACAGAAAGGGCTCAACAACCACCCAAAGCTGCCCATGCTGCACTTTGGTTTGTGCCTCCACGATTGGATTAGCCAACTGCTACATCCAGGCCAACTCGGGAACGAAGGCACAAGTTTGACATCTTTCATATCAGTCGTCAACCAAGCACAGCTACGGTCACTTCTAAAGTTACAAGAGGGTAACTTTGATTTAAAAATTTTACAAAAATATTTAAGTATGAAAAATTAGAGGTGTTTGTGTTTTGTTTGACAGCTGTCATCGTCACAAACAGCATTCACAGTGTTTAACAATAAGGGTGATGAGTCACTCTGAAAAAGGGCCACCAAATGTGACACTGAATTTTCCCTAAAGATTACTGCGAGCTGCGACTGGTCAGTTTGGAGGGGACACCATCTTCCGTGCGTGGACTCAGCATCATAACATGGCCTGCCAACAACTGTTCTCAGTTGATGGACAACATTAACTGACCTTCTATAGGAGCTCATATTCAAAATTATTATTCTCGTAGATGGGTATGCGTACAACTTTATGAAACCAAGGAGGGAGGTCAGCCTGACGCCTGCCACAGTGAACCATCCGGACAAGGGCAAGGCTATTGATGTCGGTGGATTGAATCATTTCTAACGATACCCGAAAAGAACCACTTCTCGATACCCAACCCTAGTCTTGACCAACTGCTGATGTATTACATTTAGCAAGCTTTGTGACCAGGTTTTACTTCCTATTTTTATCAAATGAAAAGCTGCTCTCAGGGTCTCCGTTTGCTCAGCAGAAAGACCTGCTGCTCACTGACATTGGCAAACCCGTGTCTCGATCACTGAACTCAAGGTCAGACCTTTGCAGTGAACTCCAGTCCAAAGGGCTGTGGTGGTTCATTGTAATTCCAGTGTCTTTTGCCTGTACCCTGAGCCAGCCAGGAGCCATCAAGATATTTCAACTACAACATGGTACAGGAATGTAAATGACTGATAAACCTACATATATCAGACACTTTTTTTTTTAATAGCTGAATGATAAAAAAAAAATTTACATCATAGAAAGTGGCACTGCCACAATGTTCACATATGCCCTTTAAACCTACTGTGTGTAAGATTTAGGCATGTTTATTAGTAGAAATGGAATATAGCATTCAAAACCATCTGTTCATTAGTGTATCAGTTTTTTGAAACAATGAACTGATGATGGGTTTCAATGGGCTGAGATGGAGCCCTTCATATCTACATGGGAGTGGGCCCCATCATGAAAGCAGACATGTTTCAGTGCCACGTTGATATAGTAGAAGTGACACATTTACTCCACCTTTCACATTTTTGCACTGTGGCCTGAAATCCTATATAGGCCCTCAGGCCCGTTGGCACTGATGTTTATCTCTGTATTCCAAAGTGTTAAGGGAATGAACCCAGCCAGTGAAGGCCGGTACCCATTTACAATTGGATGGACTGAGTGCAATTCTTCCTGACTATAGTTATCACCCTAGGAATCCCAGAGTGGAGTGTTGGGAGTTTCAGCACAAACCACTCAGAACCGGCTCGGTAAACTTAAAAGCACACTCGCTGTGATGTCGCTGACCTGCCAGTTTAAGATGTGCTGGTGTAAAACGGTTTCTGCTGATACCCCCATCCTTAATGGTTTGTGCTGACACTCCCACACTCCGCCCAGGGATTAGTCTCTTCCCACAAACAGCGTCAATTCTAACGGGAAAATGGTGTCCTGTTCTGTTTTCGGCTGGAATCACCGAAGCAGTCACGAAAAGTGCAGGGTTTTTTCGGTTCCTGGTGGAGAAGGGAAGACGAGGCAAATGTGAGAGGTCGTGTCGGTAAATGTTAGCCTACACAGCTAACCACAGTAGCTGCGTTCTCTCGCCTGCACAACGGCCTCGACACATTTAAGTTCCGGATCATAAACAAACACATGTCCACTTTCCACCGCATTGTCACTTTTTCTTTGTGTTTTCACTTTGCTTTTGTGCAATTTGCCCAAAATCTCAGAGAAAGTGCCATGTTTCTGTCCCTGGAAGTAGAGAAATTACGTCATATGTGTCATATTTTACCCCTTTAGTGCCCACCCTCATATGAGACTGTGCTGCCCAATTAGACTACTGGCTCACAGACTAAAAGGCCAATACCAATGCATCCAAATCTACAGTTTACACACTTTAGTTACATCATTTTTTACAAAGGAGAGCAGAAGAGAAGTCAAACCAAAAAGGGTGGCAGAATAAGACTGAATTTAGTGAAGACCAAACGTTTCAAGATACAAATGTAAACACATGGAGGATGACCAGCTGGTAAAAAGACTCAAATCAAATCCAGCTTCTGTCCTCTTCCATGCCACCTCTGGCGATTAGATCAACTACTATCCTTACACCTAATGAACTGAGAATTAAATGAATATTACATCAGGGTTTCATTAATGCCAGTCAGCACACAGCAAAAATAATGAAGTGGAGATGCGTAAGTGAGACAAGAGGGTTCGTGGAGCTGCTTCTACTGTGTTTATTCAACATCTGCCTGCCAGAGAGGAGGCCTTTGATCACTCCTTGGCTGGGTTCCCCTCTTCGCTGCATGGCGGAAAAAGCCCAGGGTGGCTGGTGAGCATCAGCAGCACCGCTTCATTTACAACACAAATGAATGGCGCTAATTGTACAAGTGCGGGGAGACAGGGGAGCCGCACACGGTGCAGCATTTGCAAAAGATGGAAATAATTAAGCTCATAGAGCTTGTGAAATTTCATCAGTGTTGCAAAAGAGGATTTGAGCACCGGCCAGGGATGAGGCATATAATGACAGACGCAGATGTTTTAGATTAAGCTTTTTTCATTACTGCTTTATCGCATGGCTTCTTCAAGTGTATTTTTGGTAACTGAATAAATTGGAGAATGAAATAGACTGGGATTTGCAACACAGCAACAGCATTAGGTGAGCAGGAGTCTACTGTCACAGTCACAAAACAATCCATGCTGTCATGTTAAATATGTATTGGAATAGAAACAGTCATGAAAAGTTCTGACAACAGCAGATTCCAAAGCATTCTGCGGACTAAAACCGTTAATAATGACCTTACAGGATCATCTCTGGGGTCGACGCCATCATATACAACGGCTAAGACCAAGCTTTACTAAATTAAAAATAACTTTTGAATTATATGAGATAGAAACTTACTTTTTTTTTTTGCTGAAAAGTTAACTCCGCGGACTTTCGAGCCAGCCATCGGCCATCTTTGTACTCCTCATAGAAGCTGTGTGATGATGTGCGCAATGTGAGTGTCCAATTGGAATTGGTTCACCGTCACATGGTTTTCCAAAATCCAATGGTAGGGCAGATTTACCTCATGCCAAAAAGCCAAAGATCGTTTTCAGGAGTGATGTGTTACTAGCTGGCCCATTTGAATAGCCCCCTGGGTGCTCCAATGAGTACATACTATTAGTACATACTCAGTGCGCCCTGCGCCATTATGCACAGCAATCAGTGAAAGCACACGGAGCAGACAGAGAGCCTCTGATGACAATCTCACATGCTCAAACAAAGAGTGTGTAACTATCAGGATTGCTCCACTAGTTTGCATGTGAATGTTACTGGATAACTCTGTTGCTTTCTCTGCGTAAAGCACTGTTTACCATATCAATGGACAACAAAACACATAGACCATTTTGTATATATTGTTCAAAATGTGCATTTGTTTATTGTTTGAACCTTTTTGTTGTTCAGTCTTTCACACAAGACCTCAAATTACCTTTACAAAGTGTCAAAACAGTTGTTTATTATAGTTTGCTGTGTGTTTTGAATAAATGTGTGTGGAAAATTATTTTCCGCTTTATTTTTTCCTTGCCTATTTTTGATTGTAAACCTGTATTACACTTATAAAACACAACAAAAACATATACATTCTGAAAGTACAGGTTGTCCTGAAAAAAAAAAAGAGACATAAAATTTGATTGTGGGATGCAGGGAGAGCTGTTAACAGCAATAATAAAACATTTATGCCAGGAGAGTGAACTGTCCAAAAAATGCCCTCGGACCCCAGAGGGTTAAGGAGCAAACAGGTGGTTGTAAACCACCCAAAAAAGTGTACAGACTACTGAAAAGACATGAAATTTCCCAAACAAAATCATGAAGGGGATGTGCAAAAATCCTGATGAACACAAGCTGGTTGTGAACATTATTCACATTCAGTGGGCGTGCACAGAAACTATGACCAAAAATAGTGGATCACAATGACAAGACAACTGCATGAACTTGTCCATTCATGTTCTCGTGGAGGTCATGTCTCGGAGTATGTGTCGGTGCCTCACATCACTTCATCCACCACACTAATAGCCCACTCAATTCACAGCCCAGGATTTGCCAGTGGAGAGTGAAACATTTGCAAATAATGACCAGCGCCAAGGTCCGCTAGATTCTGCAGGACTTAACTGGACATCAGTCAGGCAATGCTGATGTTCATCGTGGTCTCAGAAAAATTTACAACATGCTTAAATCTTTGAAGTTTATGCTAACATGCTAGCAAGAGTTGAGTTCCACTACCACTGCATCACCTCTGCTAGTACGCTGTTACTGCTGTTACTGTCAAGAATCCGCCAGCCAACGTCGGAGGCTTGACTGGATGCATCACCTCCCCTGGATCCTTTGGACATATGTGGAAATATGTAGAAATATAAAGAAACATGAAGGAATGTGTACAACCTCTCTCGATGACACACCAGTAGCAAATGACTCAATGGCAGCATTATGTGGAGTTTATATAGGTTATGTCACCTGACATCACAAGCTTTGAGTCAACAATCAGGTCCACCAAGCGACATTGCTGCTCCACGGAGTGCGCTACCAGTGCATCGGCCCTCCCATGACAAAAGTTTAACGATGTCCTATAGTAAGTCAGTAAATCGGCACCAAACATCGAGCGCCAGCAGTACATCATCCTCCGCTGAGCTACATTGATCTGCGGTGAAACAGGAAATTTAGACCCCTGGAGTGAACCTTCGCTAGCGTTTCACTGAGATTTTTGAGAATCTCCTGTGTCGGCCAGCGTCAACTACTTCATGTCATAGTACAAATGGGTGCTAAGGAACTGCCTTTGGTCTTGAATGGCAACCTCCCAGCCAGACAACCGGACTCTTCCCACCCCTGAAAAGTACCATATGTTCTGGAGTACAAGTTGTGTGTTTTGTTTGTTTGTTGTACTACTTTGGGAGGTCCTGCAACTTATGTTCTGGCACAATTTATGTCAAAAAATAGTGGTGTAACGGTTCACAAAAAAATGTATTTATTTAAAAATTAGTTTGGTATGTTTTCAGTACAGCGGAAACAGTAAAACATCATTAACAATATTTAGCCAATGTTCTTCAGTCTAGTGTGTGACTGAATGGTCTTTCCAAATTGTTACAAAATGTTTTTTCTTGAATTCTTGTAAAACATTCATTCGTTCATTCATTTTTTATACCTGCATACTCCAGTCAAGTGTCACAGGGGCCCAGATGCCTGTCACAGAAGTCATAAGCCAAGAACAAGAGAGGTGGTGGAGGAACGACTGGACTATTGCAGGACCACATGTAGACAAACAAATTCATTCACACCCGCACGCACTCCTATGGTCAACTTAAAGTTTCCACTTCACCTAACCTACATGTCTTTGGAAATGGGAGGAAGCCAGAGCACCTGGAAGGAACCGTCACAAACATGGGGGGAACATGCAAACTCCACACAGAAAAGATCAGGTGGGAACTAATCCCAGGACCTTTGGCTGTGCGAACCACAAAGCCACCATGCTGCCCATATGTAAAACATACTTTTCAAAAATAAATGTAACTTATACTCTGGTGCGACTTATAGTCCAGAAAATATGGTAACCATCTATCTGCTGCAGCCAGGTTAAACGTGAGTGTCTCCTTGGTCTTCTCCTGCCACTGGAGTCATCAACACTGATGTACCTGCATTGTGGATCATGGAAGGAGAAAAGCACCACATGGCCAAAATGTCTTAGCTGACTTTTCCTCACAAAGAAAGTGATATTCCTCATGTTAGTTTGCCTGAGTAACAGCTCATTTCACACCAAGTCTTTCCAGCGGTTCCCAAGGATCCTCAAAGTAAAGTGGTACCTAAAACATCCAGTCATCACCTTAAGTTGCTGGTAAACATCCAAGTCTCATAAAGTAGAAAGCTCCATGACCCTAAAAACAAAATGTCATCACTAAACACCTCTGCCCAGTGACATGAGGATTCCATAAGCTCTTCCCACAGGCAGAGGACCCAGAGACACAAAAGTGACTACCAAGATAAGTGAATGTCTCTGCGAGTTCAACATTTTTGCAATGTACAGATGTAATTCTGATGGCTGAGTCCAGGAAGTCATTGACAGCCTCGATCATAGTCTTGATCTCATACAATCGTAAACCTAGACATTTCAATTCCTCACTCAGTTTCTCAAGTTCTGCTATCAGGGTATCCGCAAAGATCACAGAACCCCTCAGCAAAGTCAAGATCAGTAATCCTTATGCAATACTGTATATTCCTTGCATTGTCCCATCCAGGGAGAGTAAAGTGTCAAAAGAAGTAAACATAGAGAGGCTTTTTGGACTGAGTTCCACTGTACTTGTATGTATCAATTGGGCTCAGCGGTGCCATATTAGAAGGATTTTCCTCAGAAATGTCATCTCTTGTCCTCCCAGTGTAAAACAACAACCATGAAGCATGAATCTTGAAGAGCAGGGAGCTTGAGGTGTTTCTTTCAAGAATAACAGTTTCAAAAAAGTCCTTTAACGCTCAAATGACTGAGTAAAAAGTTTCCTACCATGAATTTGTCAGTCTATTTGTCCTGCATTTGTTCTTTGAATTTTGCAAGGACCCTTGTGGCAAGTATAATCCAAACTTGTGTGGGATCATTTATGACCCCGGGAAGATCTATGAGATGTTAGACATTACAGCTTCAGATGGGATTGTAATTTGCCAACTCTAATCATTATATTTAGCTGTTTTGCAAGGAAGCATGGCCAACAGACCTAGAACAGCAAGATTTACAGTAGCACAAGCATTGAGACTGACTCTTGATACCCAGAGTGAGAATGAAAAGGATGATGGACAAATATATTAGAGAGTGAAATAAATATGAAGAAACAATCATTGGTATAGAAGTATTCCAACATAAAGTCAATGGGGTCATAAATACCCCCACTCGGTCATATTAGTCGCTAAAATAGCTTTTTGCTTAAGGCTAATGAAGTCTCTTTTCAAACATTAATTTGTTCCATTGGTGTTCCCTGGTGGTAGCAAAGGTCATCAAATTTAACCCACCTACGAAGTGTTAGAGTGAAAACGGTTGCTGACATTGACAAATGGTATCACACATCACGGCATATGGCTGAAAGAAAAGTACGATCCATGCGCCGTTTGCAGTTTCTCCTCTCTCTTGGCTATTTCAAAACAAGACGACATCAGGCATGTGTTTTGAAGCAAAGAAAAAAAAAAAGAGGCTTTTTAAGAGGAAAATCTCATCAGGATCAGGCTTCTAATATGTTTCCAACAATTGCATTCATGGAAATACAAAGAAAGAACCATCTCACATTCAGCCTCGTCTTTAGTCCTCTGTGAGCAATGCACCCAGGACCTGAGGCACAGCTCGAGCTCAAATTCCAAACTTAAAAGTCTACTTTTTGTGTGGACACAACGCCAACTGCTGCTGCAACATTAGGTTTGATGGCCATGCAAACACAAATGAACGCACGAACGTCTTTGAAGAAATCAGTCTCGCTCCATAAGCATCAAAAAGGGTCCAGATGTCAGGGCTCCATCTTTACTTTCGATGTTCTGTGACCTGTACTTTGTTCCCTGTGCTGGTAAGAGCATACGACTTGTACAGCAAGCATTTGGATAAGTGTGAGTGAGTGGGGGAGCTAAGCCAGCTGTGTGTAAGCAATAACTCAAAATCAATAAATGCCATCATTTTGGATCTCAAGAAATGAAAAAAAAACATGTATAGAGGATGAACTGTTCCAATGGTGGTGTTGTGAAAGTGTAGTGACACGGACCCACAACAGGGGGCGCAAATGAACGGTCAATAGATGAGCCAAAAGGTAACAATTTAATGTTGTGAAACGTGCACAACGAACATACAGACAATCTCAGAATATAATTACAGTCAAATTACAAAGGTGACGTGTGGGCAGGCTCGAGGATAGAAGACGTCTGTCCTGAGAAGAGCCGGAACCACACGATTTCCGATATATTGCAAAAGACACAAACGGCTGAGGATATTACCTCCAATGAAGTATGATATCTCGGCGATGAGGTGGAGATGACGTCTGGTCTTTATGGAGTGCGATAATGAAGAATGTGTGACAGCTGTCAGGAATTAATGAGTGACAGCTGTCACTCCCGGCTGTGTCCGTGGCGGCAGCGCCCTCTCGTGCCTGAAGCCTGCACTTCAGGCAGGGCGCCCTTTGGTGGTGGGCCAGCAGTACATCCTCTTCTGGCGGCCCACACAACAGGACCCCCCCCTCAACGGGCGCCTCCTGGCGCCCGACCAGGCTTGTCCGGGTGTCTGCGGTAGAAATCGGCCAGGAGGGCCGGGTCCAGGATGAAGCTCCTCTTCACCCAGGAGCGTTCTTCGGGTCCATACCCTTCCCAGTCCACCAAATACTGGAACCCCCGGCCCATTCGACGGACATCCAGGAGCCGGCGCACTGTCCAAGCCAGCTCCCCGTCAATGATCCGGGCAGGAGGCGGCGCCGGACTGGGAGCACAGAGGGGTGAGGTGTGGTGAGGCTTGAGTCTGGACACATGAAAAACCGGGTGAATCCGCAGTGAAGCTGGGAGTCGGAGCTTCACTGCGGCAGGACTGAGGATTTTGAGGATCTTGAAAGGTCCAATGTACCGGTCCTTCAACTTGGGGGAGTCCACTTGGAGGGGGATGTCCTTCGTGGACAGCCACACCTCCTGCCCGGGCTGGTAAGCAGTGGCCGGGGATCGCCGGCGGTCTGCATGGGTCTTCGCTCTCGTCCGGGCCTTCAACAAGGCAGAATGGGCGGAGCACCACACCCGACGGCACTTCCGCAGGTGGGCCTGGACCGAGGGCACACCGACCTCTCCCTCCACCACAGGGAACAACGGGGGCTGATACCCCAAACACACCTCAAATGGGGAGAGGCCGGTGGCAGAAGACACCTGGCTGTTATGCGCATACTCGATCCAGGCCAGATGGTTACTCCAGGCCGTCGGGTGCGCGGATGTGATGCAGCGGAGGGTCTGTTCCAGTTCCTGGTTGGCCCGCTCTGCCTGTCCGTTCGTCTGTGGATGGTACCCGGAGGAGAGGCTCACGGTGGCCCCCAGTTCCCTGCAGAAGCTCCTCCAGACGTGTGAGGAGAACTGGGGACCACGATCTGAGACGATGTCGGTAGGTATCCCATGCAGACGGACAACATGGTGGACCAGGAGGTCTGCTGTCTCCTGGGCTGTTGGAGCTTCGGGAGGGCCACGAAGTGGGCCGCCTTGGAGAATCGGTCCACTATCGTGAAGATGGTGGTGTTGCCCTGGGACGGCGGGAGGCCCGTGACGAAATCCAGGCCGATGTGGGACCAGGGGCGATGAGGCACAGGAAGCGGTTTGGAGTAGTCCTTGGGCCTTCCTGTGGTCAGCCCTGCCCCTGGCACAGGTGGTGCAGGCCTGGATATACTCCCAGACGTCGGCCTCCATAGACGCCCACCAGAAGCGCTGCCGGACAACTGCCACGGTCCTTCGCACCCCTGGATGACAGGAGAGCTTGGAACCGTGAACAGAAGTCCAAGACTGCAGCTCTGCCTCTGGTGGGACGTATAAATGGGTTCTTCGGACCTGTACCTGGGTCCGGGCTCCGTGCCAGGGCCTCCCGGACAATCTTCTCCACGTCCCAGGTGAGGGTGGCCACGATAGTGGAACTCTGGCAGGATGGGCTCCGGTGGATCCGACAGTGCAGTTTTTGACCTCCCTTCGTGTACCCGGGACAAGGCATCCGACCTCTGGTTCTTGGTCCCGGGGCGATAGGTGATCCGGAAGTCAAAACGCCGAAGAACAGTGACCAGCGGGCTTGCCTGGGGTTCAGGCCGCTTGGCGGTCCTGATATACTCCAGGTTCCGATTGTCAGTGAAAACCGTGAATGGCACAGAACGCTCCCTCCAACAGGTGTCTCCACTCCTCAAGAGCCTCTTCAAAAGTCATTCACCGCAAGGAGTTCTCGATTGCCGACGTCATAGTTCCGTTCAGGCCGGGGTCAACCTGCGTGAAAAGTAGGCACACGGGTGAAGAACCTCTGGGACAGCACGGCTCCTATCCCTGAGTCAGAGGCGTCCACTTCAACCACGAACTGGCGGCTAGGGTCGGGCTGCACCAAAACTGGCGCAGTAGAGAACCGTCGTTTCAAACTCCTTGAACGCGGCTTCGCACCGATCCGACCAGGTGAAGGGGACTTTTGGAGAGGCCAGGGCTGTCAGGGGCTAACTACCTGACTGTAGCCCTTAATGAACCTCCTATAGAAATTAGCGAAGCCGAGGAACTGTTGCAGCTTCCTACGGCTTGTTGGTTTGGGGCCAATCTCTCACCGCCGCAACCTTGGACGGATCAGGGGCGACGGAGTTAGAGGAGATGATAAACCCCAGGAAGGACAAAGACGTGCGGTGAAACTCGCACTTCTCGCCCTTCACAAACAGTCAGTTCTCTAATAACCGCTGCAGGACCTGACGTACATGCTGGACATGGGTCTCAGGATCCGGAGAAAAGATGAGAATATCGTCCAGATATACGAAGACGAATCGGTGCAGGAAGTCCCGCAAGACGTCGTTAACCAAGGCTTGGAACATCGCGGGGGCGTTGGTGAGGCCGAACGGCATGACCAGGTACTCAAAGTGACCTAACGGGGTGTTAAATGCCGTCTTCCATTCGTCTCCCTTCCGGATCCGAACCAGGTGATACGCATTTCTAAGATCCAGCTTAGTAAAGATTTTGGCTCCATGCAGGGGGGTGAACACGGAATCCAACAATGGCAACGGGTATCGATTGCGAACCGTAATCTCATTCAGCCCCCTGTAATCAATGCATGGACGGAGTCCGCCATCTTTCTTGCCCACAAAAAAGAAACCTGCCCCCATCGGGGAGGTGGAGTTCCGGATCAGCCCGGCAGCTAATGAGTCCCGGATGTAGGTCTCCATTGATTCGCGCTCGGGTCGTGAGAGGTTGTACAGCCTGCTGGACGGGAACTCAGCGCCTGGAACCAAATCAATGGCACAATCGTACGGACGGTGCGGGGGAAGGGTGAGTGCCAGATCCTTGCTGAAGACGTCAGCAAGATCATGGTACTCAACCGGCACTGCCGTCAGATTGGGAGGGACTTTGACCTCCTCCTTAGCCTGTAAACCGGGAGGAACCGAGGATCCTAAACACACCCGATGACAGGTTTCGCTCCACTGAACCACCACCCCAGACAGCCAATCAATCCGGGGATTGTGCTTCAACATCCAAGCCCAAAATCACGCGGGAGGTAGAAGGAGTTACAAAAAACTCAATCTCCTCCCGATGGTTTCCAGACACCACCAGAGTTACTGGTTGTGTCTTGTGTGTGAGTAAAGGGAGGAGGGTGCCATCTAGTGCCCGAACCTGCAATGGCGAAGGAAGCGCCACCAGAGGGAGCCCTACCTCCCTTGCCCATCTGCTGTCTAGCAAATTCCCTTCTGACCCCGTGTCCACCAGTGCTGGGGCTTGAAGGGTTAAATCCCCGCTCAGGATTGTGACTGGGAGTCGTGTGGCAATCTGTGTGTGTCTCAATTGAATGTTTTGACCCCCCCTTAGCCCAGTCTCTAAGGGCGAGTGTTGTCGTTTTGGCCGTTTGGGGCAGTTTTTCTGTATGTGCTCCTTTGAGCTGCAGAGAAAACACTCCCCGCGGATCAGCCTCCTCATTTTGGCCCTATGCGTTTCCCTAACAACGTCAGCAGGGGGAGCTGTTGCCCCACAGAGCGCTGCGGCTGTGGAGCGTGGGGAGGGCGGCGCCTTTTCGAACCCGGAAGGGAGAGGGGCGGCGCGTTTCCGGTCACGTCCTTCGCCTCGCTCCCGACGGCGTTCCTCCAACCGATTGTCTAACCGTATAACGAGATTGATAAGCCCATCTAAATCCCGCGGTTCCTCCTTAGCTACCAGCTGCTCCTTCAGAACCAACGACAGTCCGTTTATGAAGGCGGCGCGGAGCGCAACGTTATTCCAGCCGGACCTCGCAGCCGCGATGCGGAAGTTGACTGCATAAGCGGCTGCACTCTCGCGTCCCTGTCTCATTGACAGCAGCACAGTTGAAGCGGTCTCTCCTCTGTTAGGGTGATCAAACACTGTTCTGAACTCCCCCACAAACCCAGTGTATGCTGATAACAACCGTGAGTTCTGTTCCCAGAGCGCCGTAGCCCAGGCGCGTGCTTTACCCCGAAGCAGAGCAATCACATAAGCTATTTTACTAGCATCTGACGCGTACATGACGGGACGTTGTGCGAAGACGAGCGAACATTGCATGAGAAAGTCCGCGCACGTCTCCACACAACCTCCGTACGGCTCAGGAGGGCTTATGTATGCTTCAGGGGATGGTGGGAGGGGTTGTTGAACCACCACTGGAACGTTCATATTCTGCACAGGGTCGACAGGAGGATGAGCTGCAGCAGCGCCCTGAGCGCTCGCCGCCACCTGCGCGGAGAGAGCCTCCACCCTGCGGTTCAGGAGGATGTTTTGCTCGGTCATTTGATCCAACCGAGCAGTAAAGGCGGTGAGAATGTGCTGTAGCTCACCAATCACGCCTCCTGCAGACGCCTGCGCTCCCTGCTCTCCCATTGGTCGTTCAACAGCCGGGTGACGCCCCTCGGAGTCCATGACGCTGGCCGAGATATCCTGTTGTGAAAGTGTAGTGACATGGACCCACAACAGGGGGCGCAAATGAACGGTCAATAGATGAGCCAAAAGGTAACAATTTAATGTTGTGAAACGTGCACAACGAACATACAGACAATCTCAGAATATAATTACAGTCAAATTACAAAGGTGACGTGTGGGCAGGCTCGAGGATAGAAGACGTCTGTCCTGAGAAGAGCCGGAACCACACGATTTCCGATATATTGCAAAAGACACAAACGGCTGAGGATATTACCTCCAATGAAGTATGATATCTCGGCGATGAGGTGGAGATGACGTCTGGTCTTTATGGAGTGCGATGATGAAGAATGTGTGACAGCTGTCAGGAATTAATGAGTGACAGCTGTCACTCCCGGCTGTGTCCGTGGCGGCAGCGCCCTCTCGTGCCTGAAGCCCGCACTTCAGGCAGGGCGCCCTTTGGTGGTGGGCCAGCAGTACATCCTCTTCTGGCGGCCCACACAACAGGTGGTCCATTTTAATGCGCAAGATCCAGGTAGAATCCTCATTCTATACCTACATACTCCAGTCAAGTGTCACAGGGGCTGCCTGTCACAGAAGTCATAAGCCAAGAGGCGGTGTACACCCTGGACTAGACACCAGTCTACTGCAAGACCACATGTAAACAAACAAACTCATTCACACCCGCACGCACTCCTACAGTCAACTTAAAGTTTCCACTTCACCTAACCTACATGTCTTTGGAAATGGGAGGAAGCCAGAGCACCTGGAAGGAACCCTGGGCAGTCTTAAACTGGAAACCTTTTGCATGATCCGTTTGTGTCCCCATGCTGCCCCTTGCATGAGATGCTAGATATAAGACAACAGCCACTACAGGGGCCTCATTTACTAAGATTTGCATGGAATTCCTGCTAAAAACCTGAATACACTCAAAGCAGGGAAGTTGCATACTCCCCCCCAAAAAAGCAGGATTTCATGCACATTCTGTTTGCACATCTCAGTCAATGTGAAAACAAGTGAACATGCATGAGTACAAAGCTCCACCCCGTCTCCTCCCTCAGGGCCCCTTCACACATAGTGAGAATATGTACAACTCAGGGCGACTCACGACAGTAGAGCGCATATGAGCACACCACGAAATGTGCCGATGGGCAGGCGTGCATGATGCTGGTGCATCAAAGCAGCTGCACGATGTGGTTACACATCACGCAGCTGCTTTGAAAGTAAAAAATAAAAAATACATGTCATGCATGGGATTAGAACCCGCGCTTTCCATAAGCTCTGGTTGCCAGTCAGAAACTTTACCAGTGATCTACCATCGCTGGCCTGTGAAAGGTGAAGGAAACTGCCTGATATCACAAAGGACATAAATGTATTTTAAAAAATAAAAATAAAACCACACACCATATTAAACACATTGCATTATATTGAATCCCTCTTATCAAGCGGACAATACAAATATGATCCGTCTGTTCGTCTGTAGATGACCCATGGTCACAGACATACAGTCATCAAATGACACGAATGAGAAGCAGTTCACTCTTATCATGTCCACATCTGCTGGTGCATGTCGCCCGCTGTGTTATGATTTGACGGTCCGTTTCAACATGGAGGCAGCCTGTCAATGTGCGCAGCCAGCCGTGCGCTCGCTTGCTCGCTGCAGCCTGTCGCCATAGGATATATGTTTTTATTTATGTCCACGTGATGACAGCAAGCAGCAACACGCGCGTTACAGTGGGAAGTTGTTAGTCCATGTCCATCCAAACACAGTACGTGTTGTCCAGCTGGGATGTCCAGAATGACAGATCTCTACAGCGGCTTCTGTCGGCGACCACACCTCCTGTCAGTTTGGCGCACACACCAAAGTCACACTCGTGGGGCACTTAGACAGATTTCACTGCCAGCACGACAGTGATTGTCAGCTGACTGTTGTCATGAAAATTTAGTAGGTACATCTTATATATTATATTCCAATTCTAAGGTGAAACTATGCTAGTATACTAAGGTATATCTAAATATCTAAAAAGTAAGAGTAAAATAGAAGAGTAGAAAAGAATAGAGTAGAGCCACTTAAGTGCCTGGTCTTGTTAATGTTAATCATCATGTCATGTTAATCGTCCAAATGGCCACACATTTTCAAAGTGCCATGCGAGAGGTGTTAGATGTTCGTGCGTGACACCTGGAATTTGTCCGACACCTGCCGTGAGAGGGTTTGATGGGCTTTCGCAGCACACACTCTTTCTTTCAGCCGCTGGTGTGCGCAAATAATTGCAGCAACAGGTGTACGAGGCAACTGCGATTTTACATGTTTTACATATGATTCCTGCTTCATGCGCACTTTATGCGCAAATCGACCAAATTCACACTATGCGTGAAGGGGCCCTCAATGACTCCAATTTGAATATGCAAATTACTCTAAATCACCCTGCGTATTGTACTCATTAAAAAAATGGCAAAAGCAAAGAAGACAAAAACTTCACTGTGAAGTTGAGGTTTTGCTCTCCAGAAAACATATTTCCAGCGGGATCAGTACAAAAACTAAAAGCACTTGTCGGAGAGATCAACAAACACGAATACAATGACATGCTTTTGGAGGGAGGTATGCATTTTCAGAGGCCCGACATCCATGCCCAGTCACCCAAAATGACCGATATTTGCCCTCGTCTAACTCGGGTGAATATCGGTCATTTTGGGTGACTGGGCATGGACGGAGGGACTCAGAAAATGCATACTGCAGGACAACTGCATGTTATTTGCATTATTATAATTTACTGATACACAACACGTGGAATCACATTAACAATATTTAATGTCATTTCAAAACGCACGACACCCAGCAAACGTGTACATTAAAAGTTGTCTCACTTTAGTTTGCTGCTTTGGCTGCTGTTCATTGTCGGACTATCCATGATAAAATCATCCAGAATATCCATATTGGGACCAACACACACTTCTCGCCTTTTCATGTTATCGTCTGCAGACAGTTCTTGGTTGCACATGATATGACGTCATCACTTTATGCACAGCAGGTGGGTATTGGGATACCTGCCCGTTACTGCGGGCAGGTAAGGACAGGTAGCGTAAATGTAAAACTACCGGCCCAGCAACACCTCAGTAAGTGGTAATAATGTCTATTATTGGACACCGGGTTTGAATGGTGTTCTGACTGGGCCGCCCATTGACTGTTCCTGGCTCTGGTTCCATGCCTGTGCACAATATTGTGCAGCACCATGCATGCCCACATAATGTTGAAAACCTTTTCACAGCGATACAGGTTTTATATTCTCACTTTATTGGATACACGCTGAAAATAAATTATATCCATAAACCCAAGGTGCAAATAATCTGTAAATTATTTGAAATTGTCTGTTTGGTTGATTTTAAATAATAGTGGCTTTCGTAATACTTCTCTCTCTCTCTCTCTCTCTCTCTCTCTCTCTCTCTCTCTCTCTCTCTCTCTCTCTCTCTCAGATATGATTGGTGAGAGCACTGGGGAGCAGCGAGCAGTCGAGCATATTGATTCTGTTGTTACGGCTGCCTCTTTCTCACTATTCATCCTTTTTCCTCTCTGCTGCTATCATTCCAACTCTCTCCACTTCATCTCCTCTATCCACTTCTTTTCTTTCTGTCACCAGTGTGCCGTTGTAATAACCCCTCTCTTAGATGCCTGAGCAATAACTCGGGGCCTCCCTTCTTCCTCTACACATCTCCCTTTGAAAAGACCAAACCAATAAAGATCTGGTGTCGCAGACCGAACAGTCCCCTCTAAAAAGTGGTCCGCCCTGCCTCCACTGCACATGCACCATTTTGGACCTCAGCAGCTTGTCTGAGACTGAGTCTCGTCACCCGAAGTTATCAAATGTATTAATGGGATTATTAACCATCAGATGATGAAGGTAAAACCTCTTAAATCATTCTAAAGTCAGTTTTAAGCAGAAACAAGGCGATACACGGTGACGCTCTGAAATGACCGACGTGCAGTGAGCGCATCAGCTAGCAGCTCGCATAGCCGCGGAGCTCTGATCACTTACTTTAAATGATGAACTTTGCAATTATTCAACCTAGTTCAAAGCCAATAGATTATCATTAAATATACAAAAGTCAAAAATTATGTTATTTGCTGGTAATAAAAAAATGTAATCATGGTGTGATAAGATAAGACTATTGATCTAAGTGGAAAAATTCACATGTTACGTCAGCTCTTAAAAACACACAAGATGAGTGCGAGTAGAGTAGAGGAAAATGTGCATCAAACAGCGTGTGCAAAGATAAGCAATAATAATAATACTTGTAACAGGACAAGACATAAGAAATGAGGTAGAAATAGAATATATATATATATATATATACGAGGGCTGTCAATAAAGTTACGGTCCTTTTTATTTTTTTCAAAAACTATATGGATTTCATTCATATGTTTTTACGTCAGACATGCTTGAACCCTCGTGCGCATGCGTGAGTTTTTCCACGCCTGTCGGTGACGTCATTCGCCTGTGAGCACTCCTTGTGGGAGGAGTCGTCCAGCCCCTCGTCGGAATTCCTTTGTCTGAGAAGTTGCTGAGAGACTGGCGCGTTGTTTGATCAGAATTTTTTCTAAACCTGTGAGACACATCGAAGTGGACACGGTTCGAAAAATTAAGCTGGTTTTCAGTGAAAATTTTAACAGCTGATGAGAGATTTTGAGGTGATTCTGTCGCTTTAAGGACTTTTCACGGTGTGAGACGTCGCTCAGCGCTTTCAGGCGGCGTCATCAGCCTGTTCAAGCTGAAAACCTCCACATTTTAGGCTCTATTGATCCAGGACGTCGTGAGAGAACAGAGAAGTTTCAGAAGAAGTCGGTTTCAGCATTTTATCCAGATATTCCACTGTTAAAGGAGATTTTTTTAATGAAAGATGTGCGGACGGATCCGCGCGTCGGGACGCAGCCGACGCGGTGCGGCGGCACAGGAAAAACACCTCCGTGTTGATAACCATTTGTAAAATCCAGGCGGCTTTTGATGGCTTTCAGTGGAGTGAGTATATGAGAAATTGTTTAACAGGCAGGACATGTTCCAACTTGTCCTTAAGGCTTTCAACAGAGGTGTTTTTCCTGTGGCGGAGCGTCGCGGCAGCTGCGTCCCGACGCGCGGACCCGTCCGCACGTCTTTCATTAAAAAAATCTCCTTTAACAGTGGAATATCCGGATAAAATGCTGAAATCGACTTCTTCTGAAACTTCTCTGTTCTCTCACGACGTCCTGGATCAATAGAGCCTGAAATGTGGAGGTTTTCAGCTTGAACAGGCTGACGACGCCGCCTGAGAGCGCAGTGCGACGTCTCGCACCGTGAAAAGTCCTTAAAGCGACAGAATCACCTCAAAATCTCTCATCAGCCGTTAAAATTTTCACTGAAAACCAGCTTAATTTTTCGAACCGTGTCCACTTCGATATGTCTCACAGGTTTAGAAAAAATTTTGATCAAACAACGCGCCAGTCTCTCAGCAACTTCTCAGACAAAGGAATTCCGACGAGGGGCTGGACGACTCCTCCCACAAGGCGTGCTCACAGGCGAATGACGTCACCGACAGGCGTGGAAAAACTCACGCATGCGCACGAGGGTTCAAGCATGTCTGACGTAAAAACATATGAATGAAATCCATATAGTTTTTGAAAAAAATAAAAAGGACCGTAACTTTATTGACAGCCCTCGTATATATATATATATATATATACACGAGGGCTGTCCATAAAGTATCGTACCTTTTTATTTTTTTTTTAAACTATATGGATTTGATTCATATGTTTTCACGTCAGACAAGCTTGAACCCTCGTGCACATGCGTGAGTTTTTCCACGCCTGTCGGTGACGTCATTCGCCTGTGAGCACGCCTTGTGGAAGGAGTGGTCCCGCACAGTCAACGTGACACAACAGAAGAAGAATGTCAATCCATCACTGTCACTCCACAGTGCAACAGTTCCACGTCGTCCACTCATAAGTTCAACTTTCAATTCAACTGCTGCCTCATTAGTGCAGCAGATAACAGAATATTTGCAGAGGAATCGTTCAAATCTGGTTACAAGCACCAAAGTTTGACTGTGTATACCTTTTGGTACATATTTTAGAAAAATAACATTAGCCATTTGAATTTTCAAACTTCTGACCCCTGTACAAACTGAAATTGACCTTTGTCACCATTCTTGTTGTTTTTACCCCATAACTCCAGAACATTCAGTTATCAATTCAATTCAATCAATTTTTTTTTTATATAGCGCCAAATCACAACAAACAGTTGCCCCAAGGCGCTTTATATTGTAAGGCAAGGCCATACAATAATTATGTAAAACCCCAACGGTCAAAACGACCCCCTGTGAGCAAGCACTTGGCTACAGTGGGAAGGAAAAACTCCCTTTTAACAGGAAGAAACCTCCAGCAGAACCAGGCTCAGGGAGGGGCAGTCTTCTGCTGGGACTGGTTGGGGCTGAGGGAGAGAACCAGGAAAAAGACATGCTGTGGAGGGGAGCAGAGATTGATCACTAATGATTAAAAGCAGAGTGGTGCATACAGAGCAAAAAGAGAAAGAAACAGTGCATCATGGGAACCCCCCAGCAGTCTACGTCTATAGCAGCATAACTAAGGGATGGTTCAGGGTCACCCGATCCAGCCCTAACTATAAGCTTTAGCAAAAAGGAAAGTTTTAAGCCTAATCTTAAAAGTAGAGAGGGTGTCTGTCTCCCTGATCTGAATTGGGAGCTGAAAGGATGCAACAGTTCAGATTAAGAGTTCTCTCTTCTACAGCTACATTGTTTAACTGCAGTTATGCGCATGCTGCACATCTTATCCATTTTTTTGTGGAAGCATTACAGCACCACATACAGGCCTGGCTTAGGTACTACAGCATTTTCAGTGGCTTTGAGTGGATGGAGATATTTCTCGAAAAGGGGCTGTTTACAGAACACTTTTTGAAAATGAAAAAGAAAACATTATGTGGCTAAAGTTCCATTTCCATGTGGACAAGGCCTAAAACACTTCACACTTTTATACTCACAGGCCATGGGACATGTAATGAGTATATGACTAATTTTTCATTTTCGTGCAACAATTGCAGGGGAAACCTAAAACTGGTATGACTTCGTAGGAAATGTGTCCCTGATCAGTAATATCAATGTCCCCACCCTGGGGGAGGCTCATGAATTCATGATGTGCAGTTGATGAAGACGTGTTTTCCTTTGGTACATCAGGTGTATTGTGGTAAATGTTTTCCACAGATCATCACACTGGTGATTAAAATGGATCTAGAACATTATCCAAAATAAAGCGAAGTACTGCAAAGTTTTTTTCTTTCATATGCAGGGGTGGAGTGGGGAAAGGGGACAAATTTATACCACGTATTTGATGAACATTATTATTAGTTAGCAGGTAAACTAACGATATTTCCTATTACATTTTGGTGGGGTAAAGTGAAGCAGACCATGTTGGAAAATAATTATAGATTACAACATACTAATATAATATTAAGAAAGAAAAAAAAACCTCAATGGTAATACTTTAAAAAAGCCAGAGCGTTGTTGGGGTGGGGTCAGTTATTGTCATATACCTCCTTTTATGTGAAATATGAAGTCCACAAATTTTGCAGTGTTACGTTTGACAAGACTGATGTACGTTTAACCTGTTTGAAATGATCACTTGACTTCTCGTTGAAACAAGTGTCAGGACCACAAGGATAGGACAAGATCCCAGGACCCTATCCTAGGACCCTACCCCAAACACCCCAGGGAATGGATGAGACCCCAGTTTGAACAAGATCTTACAATGCACTTAAACACAAAATACCAAATTTTCTGCACACTGAACCTTTGCTTTTAGGCAGTTGCTACTGAAAAATAATGCAAAGGACTGAAATTGTAGAAACTGTCCTATTATGTGCATTGTGCATCATAACAAAAACACAATATGACTCTAATAATCAACACAGACAAGTTACATTGTTTTATAGTTTCTAATTCTCACTTTTTCATGAATATACAATGATGTACCATAGCTACGAACCATTTGGCATGCCAAAACATATTTTTGGATCATATATTTTCCTAATTCTTTCAGCACCTTCAGTAATTTGGTGGACATTGATGGTGCATTTAAACAATCATCGTACATAACCAAATTATTAAAGAATTAGAATAAGATTTGTAAACAATATTTTCTGATGGTGCAATGGTGCAAATGGTGCAATTCTACAGTATTATATACTGTTTAATCTACTGCATTAAGGTGGAACCTAATTATGAAACATCCATGGAGCAAGTAAATTACTTGACATCCAGTTTTTATAAAATCAGGGTTGCAAAAATAATGAATAATAAAGAATAAAAAAACAACATTTGGATGTAAAAATTACTTTATTTTATGAGGAATTCATTATTGTAATAGATTTCTTTATAACAAGTTTCTGTTGTGTGGGCCGCCAGAAGAGGAGGTACTGCTGGCCCACCACCAGAGGGCGCCCTGTCTGAAGTGCGGGCTTCAGGCACAGGAGGGCGCTGCCACCTTCCAAGAGTGGCCGGGTTGACAGCTGTCACTCATCGGCTATGACAGCTGTCACCAATCATCTGCGCCTCATCCCGCATAAAAGCAGGACAACACCTCCACCACGTCGCCGAGATATCGTTCTTCCAAGGAGGTAATATTCTCTGCTGTATTTAACACTGACAAATACTCTGAGCTCTTTTTGCAGCCATTTTCCTGTGGTGTTTCCTTATCTGCTGGATTGGCGTTTGGTGTGATTAGCGACAGCTTCGCCTCACACCCCAACCAGATAAGTGGTTAAACAGGAGCTGCACGAGTGTGTGATTTGAGGTGGAGGTGGAATTTCCACCATCCTTGTTACGGGGTGCACACACACCCACACCTGACTGTTTGTGCTCTTCGCCAGCAGTACCAGATCCAACACGCGGAGACGGTGGCCACCTGGGGAACTTGAGACCTGGCGGCTCCAGTATCCTCCTGGTTCGGTTGGGGAGGAAATCGTGTGGTTCCGGTTCTTCTCCAGATGGACGTCTCCTATCGTCGAGCCTGCCCACACGACACCTTTATTAATTGACCTTGTATTCATTTTATAATCTGCTGTGTGTAGTTGTGGAATTCACAACAGTAAAGTGTTCAGATTTAACTTCTCCTATTGTCCGTTCATTTGCGCCCCCTGTTGTGGGTCTGTGTTACTACACTTTCACAACAGGATATCTCGGCCAGCGTCATGGACTCCGAGGGGCGTCACCCAGCAGTTGAACGGCCAATGGGAGAGCAGAGTGCACAGGCGTCTGCAGGAGGCGTGATTGGTGAGTTGCAGCACATCCTCACTGCCTTTACTGCTCAGTTGGATCAGATGACCAAGTAAAACATCCTCCTGAACCGCAGGGTGGAGGCTCTCTCCGCACAGGTGGCAGCAAGTGCTCAGGGCGCTGCTGCAGCTCCTCCTCCTGCCGACCCTGTGCAGGATATAAAAGTTCCACTGGTCGTTCAACGACCCCTCCCACCATCCCCTGAAGCATACATAAGCCCCCCAGAGCCGTACGGAGGTTGTGTGGAGATGTGCGCGGACTTTCTTATGCAGTGTTCGCTCGTCTTTGCACAACGTCCCGTCATGTACGCGTCTGATGCTAGTAAAGTAGCTTATGTGATTAATCTGCTACGAGGAGGGGCACGCGCTTGGGCTACGGCGCTTTGGGAGCAAAATTCACGGCTCCTTCATACGTACACTGGGTTTGTGAGGGAGTTCAAAACCGTGTTTGATCACCCTAACAGGGGAGAGACCGCTTCAACTGTGCTACTGTCAATGAGACAGGGACGCCGGAGCGCAGCCGCTTATGCAGTCGACTTCCGCATTGCGGGTGCGAGGTCCAGCTGGAATGATGCTGCGCTCCGCGCCGCCTTCGTAAACGCACTGTCGTCGGTCCTGAAGGAGCACCTGGTGGCTAAGGACGAACCGCGGGAATTAGATGGGCTTATCGACCTCGTTATACGGTTAGACAACCGGTTGGAGGAACGCCGTCGGGAGCGAGACGAAGGACGTGGCCGGGTACGCGCCGTCCCTCTCCCTTCCGGGTTCGAAAAGGTTCCGCCCTCCCCACGCTCCACAGCCGCAGCGCTCCGTGGGGCAACAGCTCCCCCTGCTGACGTTGCTAGGGAAACACACAGGGCCAAAATGAGAACAGATGACAGAATGAGGAGGCTGGTCCGCGGGGAGTGTTTTATATGCAGCTCAAAAGAGCACATACAGAAAAACTGCCCCAAACGGCCACAACGACAACACCCGCCCTTAGAGACTGGGCTAAGGGGAGGTCATAACATTCACGTGGGACACACACATATTGCCACACGACTCCCAGTTACAATCCTCAGCGTGGATTTAACCCTTCAAGCCCCAGCACTGGTGGACACGGGGTCAGAAGGGAATCTGCTAGACAGCAGATGGGCAAGGGAGGTAGGGCTCCCTCTGGTGGCGCTTCCTTCGCCATTGCAGGTGCGGGCACTAGATGGCACCCTTCTCCCTTTAATCATGCCCAAGACATGACCTGTAACTCTGGTGGTGTCTGGAAATCATCAGGAGGAGATCGGGTTTTTTGTGACTCCTTCTACCTCCTGCATGATTTTAGGTTTCCCGTGGATGATTAAACACAATCCCCGGATTGATTGGCCGTCTGGGGTAGTGGTTCAGTGGAGCGAAACCTGCCATCGGGTGTGTTTAGGATCCTCGGTTCCTCCCGGTTTACATGCTAAGGAGGAGGTCAAAGTCCCTCCCAATCTGACGGCGGTGCCGGTTGAGTACCACGATCTTGCTGACGTCTTCAGCAAGGATATGGCACTCACCCTTCCCCCGAACTATCCGTACGATTGTGCCATTGATTTGGTTCCAAGCGTTGAGTTCCCGTCCAGCAGGCTGTACAACCTCTCACGACCTGAGCGCGAATCAATGGAGACCTACATCCGGGACTCATTAGCTGCCGGGCTGATCCGGAACTCCACCTCCCCGATGGGTGCAGGTTTCTTTTTTGTGGGCAAGAAAGATGGCGGACTCCGTCCATGCATTGATTACAGGGGGCTGAATGAGATCACGGTTCGCAACCGATACCCGTTGCCGTTGTTAGATTCCATGTTCACCCCCCTGCATGGAGCCAAAATCTTTACTAAGCTGGATCTTAGGAATGCGTATCACCTGGTTCGGATCCGGAAGGGAGACGAATGGAAGACGGCATTTAACACCCCGTTAGGTCACTTTGAGTACCTGGTCATGCTGTTCGGCCTCACCAACGCCCCCGCGACGTTCCAGGCCTTGGTTAACGACGTCTTACGGGACTTCCTGCACCGGTTCGTCTTCGTGTATCTGGACGATATTCTCATCTTTTCTCCGGACCCTGAGACCCATGTCCAGCATGTACGTCAGGTCCTGCAGCAGTTGTTAGAGAACCGACTGTTTGTGAAGGGCGAGAAGTGCGAGTTTCACCGCACTTCTTTGTCCTTCCTGAGGTTTATCATCTCCTCCAACTCCGTCGCCCCGGATCCGGCCAAGGTCGCGGCGGTGAGAGACTGGCCCCAACCTACGAGCCGTAGGAAGCTGCAACAGTTCCTCGGCTTCGCAAATTTTTACAGGAGGTTCATTAAGGGCTATAGTCAGGTAGTTAGCCCCCTGACAGCCCTGACCTCACCAAAGGTTCCCTTCACCTGGTCGGATCGGTGCGATGCCGCGTTCAGGGAGTTGAAACAGCGTTTCTCGTCTGCACCAGTTCTGGTGCAGCCCGATCCCAGACGCCAGTTTGTGGTTGAAGTGGATGCCTCAGACTCAGGGATAGGAGCCGTGCTATCCCAGAGCGGAGAGAACGATAAGGTTCTTCACCCGTGTGCCTATTTTTCCCGCAGGTTGACCCCAGCAGAACGGAACTATGACGTGGGCAATCGAGAACTAGCGGTGAAAGAGGCTCTTGAGGAGTGGAGACATCTGTTGGAGGGAGCGTCAGTGCCATTCACGGTTTTTACTGACCACCAGAACCTGGAGTATATCAGGACCGCCAGGCGGCTGAACCCCAGGCAAGCCCGCTGGTCACTGTTCTTCGGCCGTTTTCACTTCCGGATTACCTACCACCCCAGGACCAAGAACCAGAGGTCGGATGCCTTGTCCCGGGTGCATGAGAACGAAGTCAAAACCGAGCTGTCGGATCCACCGGAACCCATTGTACCGGAGTCCACTATCATGGCCACCCTTACCTGGGACGTGGAGAAGACCGTCGGGGAGGCCCTGACACGGAGCCCGGACCCCGGAACAGGGCCAAAGAACAGACTGTACGTCCCACCAGAGGCCAGGGCTGCCGTCCTGGACTTCTGTCACTGGTCCAAGCTCTCCTGTCACCCAGGGGTGCGTAGGACCGTGGCAGTGGTCCGGCAGCGCTTCTGGTGGGCGTCCCTGGAGGCTGACGTCCGGGCATACATCCAGGCCTGCACCACCTGCGCCAGGGGCAAGGCGGACCACCAAAAGGCACAGGGACTCCTTCAGCCGCTTCCTGTGCCTCATCGCCCCTGGTCCCACATCGGTCTGGATTTCGTCACGGGCCTCCCGCCGTCCCAGGGGCACACCACCATCCTCACGATAGTGGACCGGTTCTCCAAGGCGGCCCACTTCGTGGTCCTCCCGAAGCTCCCGTCGGCCCAGGAGACAGCGGATCTCCTGGTCCACCATGTCGTACGTCTGCATGGGATACCAACAGACATCGTCTCAGATCGTGGTCCCCAGTTTTCCTCACAGGTTTGGAGAAGCTTCTGCCGGGAGCTGGGGGCCACCGTGAGCCTCTCGTCTGGGTATCACCCACAGACCAACGGACAGGCTGAACGGGCTAATCAAGAGCTGGAGCAGGCCCTGCGCTGTACCACATCCGCACACCCGACGGCTTGGAGTGAACACCTGGCCTGGATCAAGTATGCACATAACAGCCAAGTGTCCTCTGCCACCGGCCTCTCCCCGTTCGAGGTGTGTCTGGGGTACCAGCCCCCTTTGTTTCCTGTGGTGGAGGGAGAGGTCGGTGTGCCCTCGTTCCAGGCCCACCTGCGGAGATGCCGTCGGGTGTGGCGCACCGCCCGTTCTGCCTTGTTGAGGGCCCGGACGAGGGCAAAGACCCATGCAGACCGTCGACGGTTCCCGGCCCCCGCATATCGGCCCGGGCAGGAGGTGTGGCTGTCTACAAGGGACATCCCCCTCCAGGTCGATTCCCCCAAACTTAAGGACCGGTACATAGGGCCCTACAAGATCCTCAAGGTCCTCAGTCCCACCGCAGTGAGGCTCCAACTCCCGGCCTCACTGCGGATCCATCCGGTATTCCATGTGTCGCGACTGAAACCACATCACACCTCACCCCTCTGTACACCTGGTCTGGCGCCGCCTCCTGCCCGTATCATCAACAGGGAGCCGGCTTGGACAGTGCGCCGGCTCCTGGACGTCCGTCGAATGTCCCGGGGTTTCCAGTATTTGGTGGACTGGGAGGGGTATGAACCTGAAGAATGCTCCTGGGTGAAGAGGAGCTTCATCCTGGACCCGGCCCTCCTGGCCGATTTTTACCGTCGCCACCCGGACAAGCCTGGTCGGGCGGCAGGAGGCGTCCATTGAGGGGGGGATCCTGTTGTGTGGGCCGCCAGAAGAGGAGGTACTGCTGGCCCACCACCAGAGGGCGCCCTGTCTGAAGTGCGGGCTTCAGGCACAGGAGGGCGCTGCCACCTTCCAAGAGCGGCCGGGTTGACAGCTGTCACTCATCGGCTATGACAGCTGTCACCAATCATCTGCGCCTCACCCCGCATAAAAGCAGGACAACACCTCCACCACGTCGCTGAGATATCATTCTTCCAAGGAGGTAATATTCTCTGCTGTATTTAACACTGACAAATACTCTGAGCTCTTTTTGCAGCTGTTTTCCTGTGGTGTTTCCTTATCTGCTGGATTGGCGTTTGGTGTGATTAGCGACGGCTTCACCTCACACCCCAACCAGATAAGTGGTTAAACAGGAGCTGCACGAGTGTGTGATTTGAAGTGGAGGTGGAATTTCCACCATCCTTGTTACGGGGTGCACACACACCCACACCTGACTGTTTGTGCTCTTCGCCAGCAGTACCAGATCCGACACGCGGAGACGGTGGCCACCTGGGGAACTCGGGACCTGGCGGCTCCAGTATCCTCCTGGTTCGGTGGCGGAGGAAATCGTGTGGTTCCTGTTCTTCTCCAGACGGACGTCTCCTATCGTCGAGCCTGCCCACACGACACCTTTATTAATTGACCTTGTATTCATTCTATAATCTGCTGTGTGTAGTTGTGGAATTCACAACAGTAAAGTCTTCAGATTTAACTTCTCCTATTGTCCGTTCATTTGCGCCCCCTGTTGTGGGTCCGTGTCACTACACTTTCACAACAGTTTCCACTGCATCATGTACCAGCTAATTAGTTGTAAAGTATTATCAAGTGTGCAGTATTATATTTTAGTGAGTGACATTAAATGTTGTACAGATAAGTACATGTACAGATACTTGACAATTGACACTTGTATAGTGAAAACTGAGATAAGTTAATTTAAAAAATTGATATCAAGCATGTTTTCTGTACATTTTTTTCTCATTACCACAGACAACAACCAAAGGTATTTTAACCTTTGTGACAGAAAAGATTTCCATTTCAGACAAAAAGTTTTGACACACAAATTTAATACGGACATTTTTGTCATTAATTTTATATAAACTGATTGGACAGAAAACATAATCCAATAAGCCTATGACAGTCAGCCAAATTCCTGAACAAGATTATGCACTTGGGCTTTAAATGGATTTCATGATTATGGAGAACATGAAACTCTAAAAAAGAATGTTTCATAGATCTGGATCTCGGAGTGATGGTACAGCAATCATGATTTGTCTACCACACCATTGTTGCTGAATGGCTGGGTGATAGGCTTGGCTCTGGAAGTGAAAGTGAAGATAATTGCCAAAATTATTAATTTTCACACTTTTGTGAGCAGCTTTTTGATGTGGGGATAAACCCTTTCTAAGCAACAATAATATTTTTTAAATTTCCGTTCAAGAATAAAGTTGCCCCGTGTGTTGAACGAAACAGAGCTTAAGAGGGGCATGTATCATGACCTATCAGTCTATACAAAGTTCCATGTTCACTTTAAACTGCCTGCTGTTAGAGTCCCTTAATTCAGAGAGTAGCCACATGACAAGTCGAAAAAAAAAAAATAAATAAAAAATCGATGGCATGACTCATGGTGCCATCTTGGGGCCAAAATATTGTTCGCTGTTAATCTGTCGGCATATAAATCCAGCTATTTTATTTATTTATTCACTGAAAATGCCGGGTTGCTGTGTATTTGGATGTACAAATAGACACAGCAAAGGGCTTCAAGATGTACAGATTCCCAAAGAAAAATTTGGGAAAATAAAGTCAGCTGTGTGGGATGGAAGCCAAATTCATCATCAAAGTTTTCAGAGGTAAATTTGTTGTTCAGTCCCATGTACAGTAAAACTCACCTAAATCGTCATCGTATAAACCAGTTATTTGCAGTCACTGGACAAAAAGTCCCAAAGTTTTTGTATTGTTTTCCATGTAATAAACACCGTATGTAACAGATTTTATAGAAAGGATTTTTCGCTCACATCAGATAAAATGTCGCATCTGATTGCAATGTATTTCCATTAAAACCCCTCGTATGTGGGACCAGAGTCATTTCCACGATTAAAAGTCCAACCGTTTACGGCGTAAACTTGAAATACACCAAAGTCACCATGACATGTATCAAGCACTGCGCACCTGCCCATTTCTGGCGTACGCCTGACGTGATCTTGATAAATGCGACGGGTGGAAATGATCGTAATTATAATAAACACGCCCATAAATATTCAGACTCCGCTTCAGACACACCCTCATTGTACGACATGGAAGTCGGGAAGACGGCAATGAAAAAGAACTCCACCAATCATGACACGTGCCAACAGAGTGTCAAAAGTGGCCGTCGTATCAATTGTTTTGTAGTATATAATCAATAAAGTGTTACAGTGGTCCCTCATTAATCACTGGAGTTACGTTCTAAAAAATAGCCCGAAATACACGAAACCGCGACGTAGTCAGCATTATTTTTTACAATTATTATAGACGTTTCAAAGCTGTAAAACCCCTCACTACACAGTTTATACACTTTCTCAATCAGGCATGAACATTTTCTCACTTTTCTCTCGTGTGTAAACACTCTCAAAGTTCAAACCTTAGTAGGAAAATAATACCAAACTGTTTTCAGGCCCAAACATTTGTTTGAGAAATAAAAATAGAACATTTTCCTATAAATAATTATGATGGCATTTAGAACTAACAAATTAATTTTAACGATCAACGAACGAGGTCGGACACATAAGAAATTATTAATAGTGACTGACCAGTATTTCACAGATCGCGCCTCTGCGTCCTGACGCTGCGCCTTTTCTCACTCACATCTCGCTGCAGCAGGTGTCTGTTTCCGAGTGACAAATACAGTTATGAGTAGTTGTTGGCGCTCTTTTCTCTTCTGGGCAACAAGATTCTTATAAACAGATACGCAGAACACAGAACACTGTAAAAAAAAAGGCAAAATTGGACTAAAAACTCCGCGAGACTCCGAGGCCACGACAGGTGAACGGCGTTATAGCGAGGGACCACTGTATTCTCTTTTCACATGTCAATAATTCTTGACATGTGGATATTTGCTCGTTCAATTAATAAGACACGCCTAATCTGTCAGATTTCTTTATTTTTTAAATGTATTTCTGTATTTATTTTATTGTGACAACCAAATGGAGACGACAAAACCTGGTTGCAGCACGGGCGAATTAAGGGAATGACGGAACTACAGTTGTTATTATCAATTTCATTGTCTAAAACGATCACACCACATGAAGTTAAGCTCAGCTTTCCTTCCTGTCAGCGCTGTGACCACGGATCGTGCTCCATAACAATCCCGCAAAGGCGGGATTTGTATTGATTATTATGTAGTATAATCAGGAAAGTGTTATTTATGTAACATATGCATTGATTTGTATAATGGCACTATTTATCATGTTGATCATCTTCATTTTTATGTGGATTCCAGCGCTGGTTCATTTTGGTGTATAATTTACGCCACCTCTCGACCTGGAGTATATTTTCAGCGCAGCGTACGCCAACGACCACATTGATAAATGCCAAGTAGCGCAGCCGTTTTGGCGTACACCCCATATACACTCAAATATCGCCGTACGCACATTGATACATGAGGCCCAATGTGTTCAGACTCTCACCCACAGCCTGACGTGCACCTGTTAAATCAGACACAGCAAATGGCTATGAGTTGACACTTTGCTGCTTTTACTCCTTCATCTCCCATCTTATTTTAATAATTTTTGGAGTGCGCACGCTGATAACATTTTGGGATCACATACATTTGGCGAAAAAGTCTGCAAATTTACAACACGGACTCGGAAAAAGAGTAAATTGTACAGCTTACCTTTGAACTGGAGGTGATGATTGTAGAAAGAAAAGCTTGTTAAGGGTCAGAATAATCCATAATAAAATGTAATCCAGCAATGAAGAACTTTAAAACTGCCACGCATGTCGATGTCATGACACGGAGTTACAGAAGTGTAATCAGCCTTTAAATTCATTAAATAAATCATCATGACTTGTAAATTAATGTAAATTTGATAGCTTAACTATTTTTATATTTATTTTGATACCACCTGTACCTGGGTGGTTGCTGTATGTGGTTAACTGATAAAAAAAAAAAAAAAAAATGTTGAAAACATAAAAGGTTCAGCACAGTTGGCCCCAAAATGCCGCCATTCAGGGTTTTCATGTATCCCATAATCCCTTGCGTGCCAGAGAGTCGCTGCAGTCAAAACAACATAGAGAATCCACATAATGACAGTTGTAAATGAATATTATACTACAAAAATGTAATGTTTTTATGCTTTTCATCACGTTAATAAGAGACTGCTGCATGATACCCTGAAAACTTGCTAAAACAATTATAATGAATAATCCGTGTCTGCTACATTTAATTTGCATGGAATTTAATAAATGCAAACCGAATTTCAGACATATTATATATATTAGTCTGGAACAAAGAGGACAAACAGTGTTGTAAAGAACAATAATCAAGACGTTAAAGAGCAAACTTCACTTTCTCCCAGAACGACATGATCAGGAAGCGAGCTCACAGCAGCTCCCATTGAAAATAACAGAGAGGCAGCCTGTGATTCTCACATGTTTACATAAAATAAATGCAATAACAATGTCTATAAACCCAGAGAATATATTCACGAGAGTTTTAGGCACAATATAAAAATAGTTTTATGTTGCAATGTTAATAGTGTTGTCCGTGTGCAGCGGTTAAAGTGCAGCGTGATCAGAGCGTCTCAGTGCAGTTCTCAATGTTACTGAGATCTCGCAGCGTGGCGACCTCTCCGAGGTTTTGCGGGATTTGAAACCTGAACAGCCTCAATGTTCTCAGCTGATGTTGCTCTCTCAGTAAAGGGACCCCAGCTGCTGTGCCTCCACCCCTGCTTGTGCCGTTTTATGAATGCTCAGCTTAACATCAGGTTTAACAGGCGAGCAATACGTCAAAATTTGTATTGATCAAACATTACACTTTGTTGCTATGGCAACATCACTGAAGGGCACGAGTGAAGAGGTTGGGATGATTGCATGTGCTGAACAACATCAAGGTTTACTCCTTGGAGAAACATTTAGTTTCCCACTGACAGTGAAGGCTTCCTCCTGCCTTTAATTGGACAGTCCACACTGTGAGCTCTAAACTATAGACGTGCACACATGAAAATATGCCGTCCCTGCAGGATGAAATAAACAGCTGTGAATATGAGGCTGACTCACATAAATTACACCCGAGATTGCATGGCTGTTTAGAAAGTGCTGCTGAAAATCAAATGCAGCTGTTTGAAAGGGTGCAAAATGCTCATCTGACAAATGATTAGAACACAACAAACTCTGTCAGTTCATCACAAACAGTTTGGGATGAAGCATCTAAGAACTGCTGCAGCAGGAAGGAGGAAGGGAACGTCCGCTTGTTTCAATCAATTTCAATCAATTTTATTTATATAGCGCCAAATCACAACAAACAGTTGCCCCAAGGCGCTTTATATTGTAAGGCAAGGCCATACAATAATTACGTTAAAACCCCAATGGTCAAAACGACCCCCTGTGAGCAAGCACTTGGCGACAGTGGGAAGGAAAAACTCCCTTTTAACAGGAAGAAACCTCCAGCAGAACCAGGCTCAGGGAGGGGCAGCATAACAAAGGGATGGTTCAGGGTCACCTGATCCAGCCCTAACTATAAGCTTTAGCAAAAAGGAAAGTTTTAAGCCTAATCTTAAAAGTAGAGAGGGTGTCTGTCTCCCTGATCTGAATTGGGAGCTGGTTCCACAGGAGAGGAGCCTGAAAGCTGAAGGCTCTGCCTCCCATTCTACTCTTACAAACCCTAGGAACTACAAGTAAGCCTGCAGTCTGAGAGCGAAGCGCTCTATTGGGGTGATATGGTACTATGAGGTCCCTAAGATAAGATGGGACCTGATTATTCAAAACCTTATAAGTAGAAGAAGAATTTTAAATTCTATTCTAGAATTAACAGGAAGCCAATGAAGAGAGGCCAATATGGGTGAGATATGCTCTCTACTAGTCCCCGTTAGTACTCTAGCTGCAGCATTTTGAATTAACTGAAGGCTGTTCAGGGAACTTGAAGGACAACCTGATAATAATGAATTACAATAGTCCAGCCTAGAGGAAATAAATGCATGAATTAGTTTTTCAGCATCACTCTGAGACAAGACCTTTCTAATTTTAGACATATTGCATAAATGCAAAAAAGCAGTCCTACATATTTGTTTAATATGCGCATTGAATGACATATCCTGATCAAAAATGACTCCAAGATTTCTCACAGTATTACTAGAGCTCAGGGTAATGCCATCCAGAGTAAGGATCTGGTTAGACACCATGTTTCTAAGATTTGTGGGGCCAAGTACAATAACTTCAGTTTTATCTGAGTTTAAAAGCAGGAAATTAGAGGTCATCCATGTCTTTATGTCTGTAAGACAATCCTGCAGTTTAGCTAATTGGTGTGTGTCCTCTGGCTTCATGGATAGATAAAGCTGGGTATCATCTGCGTAACAATGAAAATTTATGCAATGCTGTCTAATAATACTGCCTAAGGGAAGCATGTATAAAGTGAATAAAATTGGTCCTAGCACAGAACCTTGTGGAACTCCATAATTAACCTTAGTCTGTGAAGACGATTCCCCATTTACATGAACAAATTGTAATCTATTAGATAAATATGATTCAAACCACCGCAGCACAGTGCCTTTAATACCTATGGCATGCTCTAATCTCTAATAAAATTTTATGGTCAACAGTATCAAAAGCAGCACTGAGGTCTAACAGAACAAGCACAGAGATGAGTCCACTGTCTGAGGCCATAAGAAGATCATTTGTAACCTTCACTAATGCTGTTTCTGTACTATGATGAATTCTAAAACCTGACTGAAACTCTTCAAATAGACCATTCCTGTGCAGATGATCAGTTAGCTGTTTTACAACTACCCTTTCAAGAATTTTTGAGAGAATCGGAAGGTTGGAGATTGGCCTATAATTAGGTAAGATAGCTGGGTCAAGTGATGGCTTTTTAAGTAATGGTTTAATTACTGCCACCTTAAAAGCCTGTGGTACATAGCCAACTAATAAAGATAGATTGACCATATTTAAGATTGACGCATTAAATAATGGTAGGGCTTCCTTGAGCAGCCTGGTAGGAATGGGGTCAAATAGACATGTTGATGGTTTGGATGAAGTAACTAATGAAAATAACTCAGACAGAACAATCGGAGAGAAAGAGTCTAACCAAATACCGGCATCAATGAAAGCAGCCAAAGATAACGATACGTCTTTGGGATGGTTATGAATAATTTTTTCTCTAATAGTTAAAATTTTATTAGCAAAGAAAGTCATGAAGTCATTACTAGTTAAAGTTAAAGGAATACTCGGCTCAATAGAGCTCTGACTCTTTGTCAGCCTGGCTACAGTGCTGAAAAGAAACCTGGGGTTGTTCTTATTTTCTTCAATTAGTGATGAGTAGTAAGATGTCCTAGCTTTACGGAGGGCTTTTTTTATAGAGCAACAGACTCTTTCCAGGCTAAGTGAAGATCTTCTAAATTAGTGAGACGCCATTTCCTCTCCAACTTACGGGTTATCTGCTTTAAGCTGCGGGTTTGTGAGTTATACCACGGAGTCAGGCACTTCTGATTTAAAGCTCTCTTTTTCAGAGGAGCTACAGCATCCAAAGTTGTCTTCAATGAGGATGCAAAACTATTGACGAGATACTCTATCTCCCTTACAGAGTTTAGGTTGCTACTCTGCACTGTGTTGGTATATGGCATTAGAGAACATAAAGAAGGAATCATATCCTTAAACCTAGTTACAGTGCTTTCTGAAAGACTTCTCGTGTAATGAAACTTATTCCCCACTGCTGGGTAGTCCATCAGAGTAAATGTAAATGTTATTAAGAAATGATCAGACAGAAGGGAGTTTTCAGGGAATACTGTTAAGTCTTCAATTTCCATACCATAAGTCAGAACAAGATCTAAGATATGATTAAAGTGGTGGGTGGACTCATTTACATTTTGAGCAAAGCCAATTGAGTCTAATAATAGATTAAATGCAGTGTTGAGGCTGTCATTCTCAGCATCTGTGTGGATGTTAAAATCGCCCACTATAATTATCTTATCTGAGCTAAACACTAAGTCAGACAAAAGGTCTGAAAATTCACAGAGAAACTCACAGTAATGACCAGGTGGACGATAGATAGTTTGTGCAGAGCCTGTGGAGGAGGTGCAACACTCAACTTCAAACCATCCTGGCCTTCTAAGAACAGATCTCCGCACCCCATTAGAACCTCTGCTGACGCACACATGCATAATACATGGAAGCTGGATCTAAAAGCATATGAGTCCATTAGCCCAAGTGAAACACTGACACAGAAACAGACTGCACTGCTGGCTTGGACAGTTTGGAACAGAGATCAGGATGGTACAAGGATAACTAAAGAAAGAAAGAAACTGAAAAACAAGCAAGTCCATACATATAAAGTAAAGTAACACCATATCACTTTTTTACATCATAGTCATAACTCTGGATTTGTGCTGGACAGCTATTTAACAATTTAAAAAACCCTCAAATTTCTTGTCTCACTCACATTCTGTTTTGACTGCTTCATTTTGCATCTCTTGAACCACGTAGGTTTTTAACCGCTACAAAGTCAGTGCTCTTACTAGTGTGCCCCTGTACTTTTAACCCAAAGTAGTGAGCAGAATACATCAAATACTACAAGCAACAGGTTGGTTATTTTGTCCCACAGCAGCTTTTCCTCAAGGTTCTCAACATGGAGTAATATTGCCACCTGGGGGACATTTACCATGAATGCAGGTACAATAGAATTTCAGTAAGCGCTGTAGTATATATATATATATATGTATGTTTATTGGGGTGTCACAATAAATGTATCTGTACTGAAACGTACGGTATACATGTGATGGTTCAGTGCACAGAACTGTACGCAGAATACACAGTACTGTGCTGCACAGTATGATTATACACACCTGCGTGCATATTTGTGTCCATAAGCCACAGACATTTCAGTGAGTGGGGCTGCTGCTGTCCACAGAACGTGTCCTTCTAGTCTCATATTCTGTGCAGGAGGAGGCGTGGTCAGCCCCCTCAGCCTGCTCTTTGTGTGAGGTGATCACAGGAAACAGCAAACCAGCCAGCTGAAGCAAGTGACAGCATTATTCCACCCAGAAACTTTTGAAGCATAAATGGAACTGATTCATTTATCTTTTTCTTCAGAAATATGAACCTAAAATGAACCTGCAATATGAACCTGCATTTGTGTGGAATCGCTGTCAATCATTCAATCATTCAAGTTCAGACAGGCAACTCCACCAACTTGTGACAAAAGATAGCATTTTACATAAAGTAGTGTAAAATTTCACGGATGAGGCGGCTGCATACAAGGATTTAAAATCGGTACAGAGTGAGGTTTTAGGAGACTCAAAAATTAAACAAAATGGACAAAATATTAAAGGTGGTCTGACGCAACATGTCACTTGACATAAAAATAACCAAACACTTAACGCACTGCACAGTAAATTCACAGTAAATTCATCCCAACGAAAAAGACAAGAGATGTAACCAATTAATAAATGTTTAAATAACAAAAAAGTTTATATTCTGACTGCAGCTCACAGATAAAAGTAAGTCCTTTCAGCTGCTTCGTTGTTTTCACTCAGGGTCGCCACAGCAGATCCTGAGTGGGTCTGCATGTGAAATTGGTGCAGGTTTTACGCCAGATGCCCTCTCGACACAACTCCACATTCCATGTGAGAAATGTGGCAGGAGTGGGGTTTGAACTGAAACCAGGCGCACTAACCACTTGACTCTTGGCCACCACCTGTACCGCTCACAGATTAAAGATACTGTATGTAAAAACCAAACTCATACCAAACTTCGGCTTCTGTGTATGTGTGTGACACCCCTAAAAAAAAAAAATATATATATATATATATATATATATATATATATATATATACACACACACACAGTGGTCCCTCGCTATAACGCAGTTCACCTTTCGCGGCCTTGCAGTTTCGCAGATTTTTTTAGTGCAATTTTGCATGCTTTTTTTTTTTTTTTTACAGCGCATTGTTTTCTGCATTCTCATCAGGCGGGCCGGTCACGGCACTGGTCGGCATCATCGCGATTGGCTAAGGGAGAGCACATGCATTGTGTTCTGCGTCCTGATTGGCTAAGGGACTGTACACTATTGTCAATCATTCTCCTCCGTGCCGTTTCTCCTGTACAGTACAGAATGCGGTCAGCTTGCCAAATTTGTTTATAAGAATCTTCCTGCCCAGAAGAAAAAAGAGCGCCAACAACTACCCATAACTATGTTATTCACTTGGAAGAAGACACCTGCACCGAGGCGTCACTCAGTGGAAAAAGACTCTATAGCAGAGCGGCGCCAGGATGAAGTGGCACGAGGAACTGTGAAATACTGGTGAGTCACTATTAATAATTTATTGTGTCCAACCGAGGTTGATCGTTAAAATTAAATTTGTTAGTTCTAAAAGCCATCATAATTATTTATAGGAAAACGTTCTATTTTTATTTCTCAAACAAATGTTTGGGCCTGAAAACAGGTTTTGATCTTTGGTTTCATTCTATCATACTGGACTTATTTTTCTACTAAGGTTTGAAGAGTAAGAAAATGTTAATGCCTGTTTGAGAAAAGTGTATAAAGTGTGTAGTGGGGGGTTTTACAGCCTTAAAACATCTATAATAATTGTTAAAAAAAAAATATAACGCTGACTACTTCATGGATTTCGCCTATCGTGGGTTATTTTTAGAACGTAACTCCCATGATAAACGAGGGACCACCGTATATTATATCTAGACACACACGTGTGTGTGTGTGTAGGCAACTGATTGTCAGTTGATTAAGTCAGAGCTTCTATATTTGTTGAATGTGTAACATGGATTACAGCTAACTCAATGCGCTTAATTAGTTATTACTGTGACTTTTCAATCACGTCAATCAGGAGTTTGCAGTGTACTGATATCAGACGCGCTTACAAATAATCCCACATCACTGAAACAATATTGTGTGAAGCTAATGAAGCTTATTTTGGTCCTGTGTGATGGCACTTTGGTAATGTACCTGTATCAGAAGAGGACCATCCCAGGATCCAAACAACCTGTGCACCTGTTTGTTTACATGCTGTGAAGCATCCCCCCCCCCCCACCCCCACACACACACATACATCCACAGAAATTTATCAGCACAAATTCATAAGACAGCCATACATAGATAGTGATTTGTCGCGAGCGATAAAGGGAGAATGAAGAAGTGTTGCAGCTACTTTCACACAAAATCCTTCCTGCAGGGTTCTGAGGACTTGTGATGGTGTAATTTGAGTTTTCAAACGCAACCACTGTCAAAAGTGTTTCCCACGTGGCTGGTGGATGTCGATGTCATCAGCCATGACTATTTGAAAGCGTAATATCTGATGAAGTCATCTACAAATTATAAGGAATTAACATTTGCTCAGGGACAGAGTCAGATTTTGATGACAATCTCAAACTGACCCTAAATTTTTGTCTTTCATCAGTTTCTTTAAATTTGTACCACTGCAGCAAATGTGATGGTCGTGACAAAAAGCACTATTGTTTTTTTTTTTCTTTTTTTACTTCCACGTTTGATTAACACCATCGGCAAGGATTAGTATGAACAACGAAATGATACAGAGGCTTCTGTGAAAAAGTAACATTTTAACTGACAATGACAATGAAAAGCAACTCAAACAGACTTCCTACATACCAGGGGCGGATCTACTGGGGTGGCATGGGGTGGCAACTGCCACCCTAAAAATAGCTCTTGCCACCCCAGTTGCCACCCCAATCAGAAGTGGGTGACATTTTTTTCAAAAAAGGGACCTTGCGAATGACTTTAACTGGCGAAAACTGTGCTCTCTGAGCGCCCTTGAATGCAGCACAAGCTGCGCTTTGCGCTCTCCCTGCCCCCCCACCTGTTGTGACGCCAAACTTTCCCTAAAAGACGACACGCCAGCACACACAGCTGCCAGGAAAACTTTGCGGAGAAGGTATGTTATTTTCGTAATATATGTTTCATATGAACTCTACGCATCGTCTGCATCAAGTTTGATGTATATTATCAGTGTTGGCACCGAATGTGTACTACAAGGAGCATGAAGCACGATGTCTTGTACCTTTAGATAGCACTGTTAGTGGCCATGTGTGTTTCAATAAGAGATAATTGTTTTATTGTTCATTAGGTTTATCTGCATCGCTAGTCTTAAAAGCTATAGCTATCAACTTTCAAACAGTGGTACAAATTCAGGGCAAAGGCAACTTAATCCATAGTCCGCACTCATTTAGTGTTAATAAAATCCCTTCTTTGTCCGACATGAGAACTTTCTGGACAACATGCGAAATACTCCCTCTTTTTTTTTCTTTTTTTTTTAGCACGAAAGCAGGCTACCTCGTCGCGAAAAAGCACCTCGGAGACCACCTGCCACCTCCGATTTCACAGAAGAGGGTGTGTAGCATACGTACTCTTACAATAATTGTTCTTACCTGTGATGTGTTTTCTAAAAAATGTGTATTCTTGTTTCAGATGTTAATGGTATTAGGGGAAAAGACGATGGTAAGTTTATAATTTTTAATACTCATTTTATTTGAACAACCTCATTAATTTTGATCACTTATAGACTGACATGAAATGGAAGAGTGTCGACATTTCCAAGTATTTTCGACCAGTGATGTCAGCAGGAAGCAGCAGTGGCAGTGTAGTAAAAGATCAGCACAGTAGAGAGGAAGAATTGCGTGAGACTGGCAGAGAGAAAGATGAGGATGAGGATGAAGCAGTGGAAGAAGAGGCCACAGATGAAAGGGAGCACAAAGATCCAACTGGTAGGAAACTTATAAGAGGAGATGAGCTTTTTTTGTCCCTCAGTGGGGTAAACTTTCAGTGTGAGGTAAAGTGTAAAGTAAAAAATTCCATATTTAAATTATTATTCTGAGTTCTCAGTTTCTTACACATTCTGTCACACACTCTCTTAAACAGTCTTAATGCACTCAATCTCTCACTCTTGACTCACTAATATTCAATTTTTATTTTATTTTTTATAGATATCTCCAAATCATGGCAGAAGGGACCACAACAGCCCATATTAACAGACTTTCCCAAATCCATGCAAGGAGGTTCAAGGAGGAGTTTTCGTGCTGAATGGTATAAGAGCTACACCTGGCTTGAGTACTCCTGTGTCAAAGACTCTGTTTTTTGTTTTGCATGTAGACATTTTAGCCTGCCAGACGCCTCAAGAACCATTTTCACTTCACCAAATGGCTACCGCAATTGGAAGAAGGCAACATTCAAAGACAGTGGTTTCTGTTCACACATACAGTCAGAGAACCATATCAAAGCTATGTATGCCTGGAATGAAAATAGACAAATGAAAATGAACAGCACATCACTAGCAGCACTATTAAATGAAAAAAATATAGAACAGATTGCAGAAAATCAACACTATGTCAAATCACTGGCAGAGATTTTGTTATTAACTGCCACTGAAAATGTATCACAGAGAGGTCACAGAGAATCAGATGAGACTAACAAGGGCATATTTCTGGCAATGCTGGATTTGTTGGCAAAGCATGACCCAAAAATTGAAAAAAGACTGTCAAATCAACCCAAAAATGCAACATACACGAGCAAAACTATACAAAATGAAATACTTGAATGTCTTGCAGATATGGTGAAGGAAGAAATAGTTAATGAAGTAAAGAAAAGTGGCAAATTTTCACTGATTGTTGATGAAACTAAAGATGTAAAGAAAAAGGAACAGATCTCATTTGTTTTGAGGTATTTCTATGAGGGAGTGGTTTACGAAAGCTTTCTAAAATTTTCTGAAGCAGATCATCTAGATGCAACTTCCTGTCTAAAAAGATATTAATTTTTTTGAGAAGTATGGATTAGAATACGAGACAAATCTGGTAGGACAGGGCTATGATGGTGCGGCTGTTATGAGTGGTGTACATGCTGGTGTCCAGGCAAAAGTTAAAGAAGTGGCCAAGCATGCAGTCTACATTCATTGTAGTGCTCATTGTTTAAACTTGGTCATAGTGGATAGCGTCAAAAGTGTCCCAGATGCAGGAACCTTTTTTTCATTATTGGAGCAATTGTATGTATTTTTATCTGGATCATATGTTCACAACAAATGGTTACAGGTACAGAAGGAAATGTATGATGGTGCCCCAAGAGAGCTCCAGCGTCTTAGTGACACTCAATGGGCATGCAGGCAGGTAGCGTGCTGTAATGTTTTGGACAGGTTGCCTGCTATGTTACGTGTCCCGGAGGAGTAATCTTCTGAAAAGCATCCCCAAAGAGCTGTAGAAGCCAGGGGAATACTGGCACAAATTGATATAAATTTTGTGGCATGTCTTGTGATCTTCACTGAGCTTTTAAGTGAATCAAAATTCCTTTCAGATCACTTGCAGTCAGAAACTTTGGACTTCTGTAAAGCCGTGGACCTTATTAGAGCTTTTAAAGATACGCTGGTTCTCTATTGCAGTGATGATCATTTTGATGAACTATGGAGTAAAATCTTAGACACATGCCAGCAGACCAATATATGTATAAGCACAGAGAGAAAAAAAAAAAGATGTACACAAACAACATGTAAACTCAAAGACAGCCTAATTACATCTACTATCGGACAGCATGTGGCACCTGAAGGCAAGAGTTGTTTTCGGAACAAAATTTACTATGCAATCTTGGACAGAATGATGGGAGAAATAGACAAGCGTTTTTCCAAAACAAGTTGTGATGTCCTGCGGTGAAGATGTTATGTTATTGGCAAGTACATGCAATTCAAACATTCAGGACCTTTCTCATGAGCTTGCACAGATCAGACGGGTTCTTGACAGATATCAAAAAGACAAAAAAATGGTTCTGGTGAGCTTTATGGATTTCATAAAGTTTATGATGCAATTTGAAGATGTGTTTTTTGAGTTGTACAGACTGTGCAAAATTGCTGTTTTGCCTGTGAGCAGTTGTGAACGCAGTTTTTCTGCACTTAGATTAATTAAGAACTACTTAAGATCAACAATGACAGAAAGCAGATTATCAAACTTGGCCTTACTCAACATTGAATCAGAACGAACTAAAGCTCTAGATCGGGACGTGTTCATTAAGAGGTTTGCGGAAAAACATGGTAATCAAAGGCTGCAGTTAATTTAAATTTAAAATGAATCACCAGAATGTGTTTTGGGGGATTCAATATGTCCCTGTAGGAGTCACATGCTGTTCAACCATTATTTTGGGATCTTGTTGACAACGCAAAAATGTTCTTTTTTTTTTTTGGAAGGTTTGTCTGTGACTAAGCTTTATTCTGAACTTTGTCAATCTGAGCAGAAAGTTTGAAACACAACAGGTGACATGAGTTCTGTCTTTTGCAATCATAATACTGGCAAGTCGCATTTGCGGCATTTCTTTGTGAGCATGAATAAATATGATATGCAAAGATCACTTTCTGTTGTCTTATTGGATGGAACTGTTCAGATTCCCCATTTCCTCATCCTCACTGTACAACTAAATTACTACCTCACCAGAAGAATATAAATTCTATTCTTTAATGGCTAAGGTTTTTAAGGAGTGATATGTGTCCAGAAAACTGCTTAATTTGTGTCAAACATAACATCAGCTGTGGGATGTTATGTGGTTACTTCTCCAACAGTAAGCTCCAGCGCCCCCTGCTGCGCGGCGGAGGGAAGTATATACAAATCCAATCACTAAATCAATGTGAACAAAAAATTAAACAAAACAGTAATTTTATTGGCTCTTTTCTTATGTACATGTACATGTATGATATGATTAAAAGAAAAAGAAATATAAAATTGATACATTCACCAAGTCTAAATTAATAAACAATGAGGAATAAGTTTTCAGTGGTATTTTTATTAGGGCGAAACCTCGTTTCCCTCGTCATTTCAGGTGAACTGAAAACAAGGACAGACATCAACACTGGTCACATCAGCCGGCAAAACTTTCTTTGTAGCTAGACTTCAGCTTTACTCGTGTCTCATAGATATTAGGGATGTTTCGTCCAACCTTAAAGTCGTGTTATGTTAAAAGTCTGTGCACGCATGCGGCAATGTACGCTTTTTAGGTTTCACTTTCATTTCATAACGTGACAGTGGAGCACTTTTTTATTACTGAGGGGAGAAAACACTTTGTTATGGATTTAGAGGAACATTGGAAACAAGAGAAGAGGGTGTGAGGAGAGGACAGAAGGATGGACAGAGGACAGGGGGATGGACAGAAGACAGAGGACAGAGGGATGAGCAGAGGACAGAAGGATGGACAGAGGACAGAGGGATGGACAGAGGACAGAAGGATGGACAGAAGCCAGAGGACAGAGGGATGGACAGAGGACAGAGTACAGAAGGATGAGCAGAGGACAGAAGGATGGACAGAGTACAGAAGGATGAGCAGAGGACAAGCGCTGATACACACACCCTTGAGGTGTGTTTCTGTGAGTCTTCAGCTCAGGTAAGACTCATACAGCTTCTCTGCTGTCATTTGATTAAATATGTTGCTTTCTACTACAGCAATGTTCGTTTTGTGATCATGAAAACATAATTTACAGATCTATGACGCCCATTGGAGCGCTTGAAATTACCATTCCACTCACGCATTTTTTACACACGTTGTTTATAGTTTTTTCTATATTGGTCTGCAAAAATGTTGTTTTAACGTTACATGAAAATTGGTCCGTGGCGCAAAAAGCTTGCGGGCCGCTGTTCTAGGCTATATGAAACTTGGACTTGTGATGCTATAATCCAGATTCCTGACCTATAATAGCATAATACATAAACATTACATTGTCACCCCACATAATAGTGCCTGTCCCTGCTTGCCACCCCATGAATTTATCTCTAGATCCGCCCCTGGTACATACATAAGGTAGGTTCACACGTATGACCTAAACATGGAGTCTGCTGCCATGGATGTACCAGCTGTACCTGGCGTTTATTTTTTGGTAATCAGGAATCCCCCTATTTGATGACATAGTTGGAACCCCCCCCGCGCAACCTCGTTTTGTGACGAGTAGAAGTTAGGAAATTCCATGACTGAGATTTTGCATTGAAACATGGAAGAGATTTGCCTTTAAGGTGAGTAAGATCAGTTTTCAAATCATATAGAACATTTAATTCATGTAATTATCTACCTTTTTGCGAAGTTTGGTGGTGATTGATTGGTGATGCATGATCCTCCAAAACTGACGTCGAGTTGGCAAGACGGAAGACATGGCGAAATTGCCAGTATATTAGCTTGGAAACTACTGTCAGAAAGAAGTATTTAAGTATTAGGTATTAAGTATTTAACTTAAGCCCTAGAGCCTATTTCACCAAAATCACATACCCACACATTATGATTTATTTCTCAGCTTGTACAGGGTCAAAAATGCAAAAGTTTGGATCAGCTAAAAGACGGGTCCTAGGGAATGTTGTGGATGCTAAAAAATTGAAAGTAAATAATACTTGGTAGAAGTAAATGATTTTTTTTTCCCAAAAAATGAATTCCGATTTATGTCTTTATTTGCTTGGTGTTTCAGCTGTGGTTCGTTGATATGTGATTGAAGTGGATACTTTTGTAGGGGAGACTTCGCTTGACATCTTGATGTATAATAAGTGTATGTTGGTGTCAGTATTGGTTAGTTATGAGTGTTCAAATGTTCCAAAACAGGGCAAGTCCCCAAATTTGGGGACTCTAGGGTTTAAGAGGTTAAACAGTGGATCATTGCAAATCACACGTGTAAATCAGACGTTAACAGCTTTGACAGAGTACCATCATTTTGAGATGTAAATTATGACAAACCGGTCACAGCTTTCTGTTGTTTTTCCTTTAAGAACACAAACAGAAATTATGAAGATCTTCCAAACTTCAAATGCTCGTAACTTTCTTCATATCTGAATGAGAACAAATATTTAATCACCATTTTGAAGGTCTTGCTAAGCTCTTTCCAATCAATGTCGTGTTACATCCATTTCTGCTACAATTCCTTTGACTTTAATTTTTTTGTCACATACCTACATAAGGTTGTTTTTCTTCCACCACTCTGAAGTCAACTTTTTCAGCGTGGCCCCATGCTGTCAAGGTCTACTATGTGACTATCTGACTACAACCCCTGGCAAAAATTATGGAATCACCGGCCTCGGAGGATGTTCATTCAGTTGTTTAATTTTGTAGAAAAAAAGCAGATCACAGACATGACACAAAACTGAAGTCATTTCAAATGGCAACTTTCTGGCTTTAAGAAACACTATAAGAAATCAAGAAAAAAATATTATGGCAGTCAGTAACGGTTACTTTTTTAGACCAAGCAGAGGAAAAAAATATGGAATCACTCAATTCTGAGGAAAAAATTATGGAATCACCCTGTAAATTTTCATCCTCAAAACTAACACCTGCATCAAATCACATCTGCTCGTTGACATTGACCCTATGCCATGACATTGACCCTACGTGTCTTCTTGCAAGGAATGTTTTCGCAGTTTTTGCTCTATGGCAAGATGCATTATCATCTTGAAAAATGATTTCATCATCCCAAAACATCCTTTCAATTGTCCAAAATATCAACGTAAACTTGTGCATTTATTGATGATGTAATGACAGCCATCTCCCCAGTGCCTTTACCTGACATGCAGCCCCATATCATCAATGACTGTGGAAATTTACATGTTCTCTTCAGTCAGTCATCTTTATAAATCTCATTGGAATGGCACCAAACAAAGTTCCAGCATCATCACCTTGCCCAATGCAGATTCGAGATTCATCACTGAATATGACTTTCATCCAGTCATCCACAGTCCACGATTGCTTTTCCTTAGCCCATTGTAACCTTGTTTTTTTCTGTTTAGGTGTTAATGATGGCTTTTGTTTAGCTTTTCTGTATGTAAATCCCATTTCCATTAGGCGGTTTCTTACAGTTCGGTCACAGACGTTGACTCCAGTTTCCTCCCATTCGTTCCTCATTTGTTTTGTTGTGCATTTTCGATTTTTGAGACATATTGCTTTAAGTTTTCTGTCTTGACGCTTTGATGTCTTCCTTGGTCTACCAGTATGTTTGCCTTTAACAACCTTCTCATGTTGTTTGTATTTGGTCCAGAGTTTAGACACAGCTGACTGTGAACAACCAACATATTTTGCAGCATTGCATGATGATTTACTCTCTTTTAAGAGTTTGATAATCCTCTCCTTTGTTTCAATTGACATATCTCGTGTTGGAGCCATGATTCATGTCAGTCCAATTGGTGCAACAGCTCTCCAAGGTGTGTTCACTCCTTTTTAGATGCAGACTAACGAGCACATCTGATATGATGCAGGTGTTAGTTTTGGGGATGAAAATTTACAGGGTGATTCCATAATTTTCCGCAGAATTGAGTGATTCCATATTTTTTTCCTCTGCTTGGTCTAAAAAGTAACCATTACTGACTGCCACAATCTTTTTTCCTTGATTTCTTATAGTGTTTCTTAAAGCCAGAAGTTGCCATTTGAAATGACTTTAGTTTTGTGTCATGTCTGTGATCTGCTTTTTTCTACAAAATTAAACAACTGAATGAACATCCTCCGAGGCCGGTGATTCCATAATTTTTGCCAGGGGTTGTACCTTTAGCTTGAAAACTTGCCAGAGGAATTTACAAAGATGAAAAATAAGGAAAGTGATGGAAAATCAGTTGAGTTTAGTCAGATGTGGCGCTCGTTGGGTCACAGTTTCCAGGCACAGAGCCCCCTGTTCAGCCTTTCCAGTGGCTGAGTGTTCTGGCCATGTAATGTGAGGTGGCAGAGAGCCCAGCAATGCTGTAATTATTTCTGATGGCTGGGCGGGTGGGACAAGAGGAAAAGACTTGCAGTCCCTGGAGACACAGCACGGTGTGGAGATATACACCTGCATCTGTGAGCATGAAAGAATAATGTTTACAAAATGGGCTTGTGCATTTTCTTGGCCTGCAGCTGCAAGGAACATGGTTCTGTTTGGACCATTTTGTTTGAACCATTTCTGCCATCTGAATAATGAGTCAAATTGTCACGCCTGACCAGGTGACCAAGGTCTCTCCATCGGGGAGCATTAGCAGACTAATCATAATATGCTACAATGCATCAAAGTGAGATTCACCACACAAGCACTTTCTTCAACAAAGACAACAGGTCTGCAGCTAACAAGGGAATGAAACAATGAATTTGTAAATCTGAATTCTAATGCCTCTAAGTTATTGTAAAAAATATTTCCCGCTACACAGCAGCATCATACACACAGCACATTTGTTTAGGATTCAGTTACTGCATAAGACAGTTACCGATGTATGCATTATTGTGTGGTGTGGTGTGGGGGGGGGGGGGGGGGGGGGGGGGGGGGGTCACAAAAAAAGTTAATGCATCATGATGCATCAGTTAGAAATGTGAAATCCACTGCATCAACATCAATATGTTTTTTTTTTATTTGCACAAAATTTATCATACAATTTCCAGCTAACAACTGAATGTTGTCTGAATGTTCCATTAAAGGGACGGTGATGGAAAAGAACATTAGAGGTACATTCATTTGTAGACTCTCCATGATGCTACTAGGATCTTCCTGAGAATGTTACCAACCAACAGACCAAGAACACGGCTATAACATTATGACATAACTTTGCTGTAATGTTATTATAACCCATCTGAATGCCCCCACCCCCCCAAACACACAAAATAAAAAAGTGAGTGAATAATATGACAAAAATAAGTTAATGAAAATAATAAGAACAATGCAAAGCCTGGCGTATGACCCAGCGCAAGTCTGTAAATTCTTTCAATGCAAAACGCTTGTGCTTCAAAGATGGTATATGTCTATTTGTGTAGCGAAACACTGTCATGACAATTTGTATGCATTTTCAAAAGGATGCTTCCTCTCGCCTCCCCAATACACAATCAAGAAATTGTTGCGGTCAGAAGAGGATTTTGTGACTTATTGTGCTGATGACATACGAGGTCTATTAGAAAACTATTCGACCTTTTTATTTTTTTAAAAAACTATATGGATTTGAATCATGTGTGATTGCATCAGCCAAGCTTGAACCTTCGTGCACATGCGTGAGTTTTTTCATGCCTGTCGGTTGTGTCATTCGCCTGTGAGCAGGCTTTAAGTGAGCAGTGGTACACCCTCCTCGTCGGATTTTTATTGTGAGGAAAATGTCTGAACGATTTGGAGCCTTGCTGCATCAAATTTTTCCAGAAACTGTGAGAGACAGCCAGGTGGAAACCATTCGGAAGATTCAGACGGCTTTCAGGGACGATTCTATGGGGATCACACAGATTAAGGAGTGTTACAACCGGTTTGAAGACGGCGCACAATGGCGGAGGGCGCGCTGCGCTCTGAGCGGCGATCGACAGGCTGAAACGACCAGATAATTTCCAAACTGAATGCTGTGTTGATCCGGGACGTCATCTGACTACTACAGAAATGGCAGAAGATGTGGACATACCACTTTTTCAGCACATTCCACTGTTACAGGAGTTTTTGTCATAAAAAGACGTGCAGAGGAATTCGCGCGTGGGGACGGAGCCGCTCATGGCACGGGACAAAAAGCAACACCGTGATGAAGCCTCACAGGACATGTTGTGGCATGTCCAGCTCATCCACAATTTCTCGGATAGTCACACGACTGAAAAGCCACCGAAAGCCGTCTGAATCTTCCGAATGGTGCAAAGAGCTGGCATGTTACAACATGTCCTGTGAGACAAACACTGAGGTGCTTTTGTCCCACGCCATTAGTGGCTCCGTGGCGAATTCCTCCGCTCCTCTTTTCATGACAAAAACTCCTGTAACAGTGGAATGTGCCGAAAAAGTGGTATGTCCACATCTTCTGCCATTTCTGTAGTAGTCAGACGACGTCCCGGATCAACACAGCGTTCAGTTTGGAAATGATCTGGTCGTTTCAGCCTGTTGATCGCCGCTCGGAGTGCGGCGCGCCCTCCGCATTGTGGCGTCGTCTTTAAACCGGTTGTAACCACCTTAATCTGTGTGATCCCCATAGAATCGTCCCTGAAAGCTGTCTGAATCTTCCAAATGGTTTCCACCTGGCTGTCTCTCACAGTTTCTGGAAAAATTTGATGCAGCAAGGCTCCAAATCGTTCAGACATTTTCCTCACAATAAAAATCCGACGAGGAGGGTGGACCACTGCTCACTTAAAGCCTGCTCAAAGGCGAATGACGCACCGACAGGCGTGAAAAAAAACTCACGCATGCGCACAAAGGTTCAAGCTTGGCTGATGCAATCACACATGATTCAAATCCATATAGTTTTTAAAAAAAATAAAAAGGTCGGATAGTTTTCTAACAGACCTCGTACATAGTGGCCATATTGGATAAGGGACGACAGCCATTTTCAAAAGAAGCCTTCCTCTGGCCTCCCCCAGTACACCACCAAGAAATGGTTTCAGTCAGATGAGTTGTTCTTTAACCTATTGTTCAGAAACAAAAACCAGATGGTAATCTGTAGCAGTCATACTGTATAACAGGTGATAAACATTTTGGAAAGAAACTTTCCTCTAGCCTCCTTCAATACATCAATAAGGGCACCTTCACACATAACACAAATGAAGCAACTAGTGCACAAAGAAGGAACTGCATGCCAATTGTGAAAACTTAGAGCTGCCTCTAACGCCTTGTACATCTGTCGCTACAACTATTCATGCACACCAGCGGCTGAAAGACAGAGAGGGCCCTGTGAGATCACAATCGATCCCTCTCGCAGCAGTTGTCGGCCAAATTCCAGATGACACACATGAACATCCAACACCACTTGCTGGACACTTTGAAAATGTGTGACCATTCGTGCTGTTAGCATGAACACAGTGAGCATGTGACCACTTTTGAGCTGGCTGAGTCTAAGTGCCTCCACAACTGTGGAGTTGCCAAGCAACACACGTGGTGTGCCAGAGTGTCAGCTCCCCCTCAATACATGCCATGCGAGTGCATTGTGTGTGTATTGCGCCCCCACAACACCTGGGTGTGCTGGCCAGAGACTCTCAGGCAGCTGGAAATGCCGGCTCAGTGCACACAACATATAACATTAAAAACACAGAGACCACAGCCAGCGTGCCACAGGACGACAAGCCAACAGTGTAGGAAATATGCCACTTTTAGTCACATATCACCAAAAACACGCTGTAACAAATGCCGTTTTGTCAGTTATTACCGCAAAAATTAAAGACTTCCTCATCTACATCATCTAATTCCTCTTTTTTTTTTTTTTAAATATGTTTATCTCTTGTTGATTTTAGGCCATTTTATGCCCCTGTTATAGGACAGCGATGGTAGTGCAGTGGTAAAGTTTTCTGCCTGTTAATCAGAGCTTTTGTAAATTGCAGATTCGAATCCCACGGGTGGCATGTATTTTTTATTTTCTGTTTCTCCACAGCAGTGCGCAATGCAGTGCACATGTTCAGCTGGGTTTTTTTTCCACAACAGAGGCGCAATGTGGTAAAACATGTTCCAGCTTCTTGCACTGTGCACAAAACAGTCGTCGGTGTGTCGTGCATGCCTGTGCGACCGTGCATCCCTCACAACAGCAGGTGGAATGTTTCGTGGTTCCCCATTTCGTATTGGTTTGGAGATTTCTTCCAGTTTTCTGCGTCTTCCGTGTTACGTGTGAAAGGGCTCTAAGAAATGGTTTCAATCAGACAAGGTGTTGTTTAGTTAGTGTGCTGAGACGAAAACTTTACAGAGGGATGCCCAGATGGACAGAGTGAATACATAATGTCCCAGGAACTTCACTGAGTGGGGGGGCATAATACCTGAAGCCTGAAACCATGATGATCAAGGACAATAATTAAGTTGCTGTATACGTGGTCGACCATGCTGAATATTGCTGAATTTGCACCCACATTATTAATTTATTAGTACTTGTATATGATATTTTTGCACACCACCATTGCAAATACATGTTACAAGATGCTAACCAGTGAAGACTGTAGTGGAAAGTTGCCAGAACATATTTTCCTGGTGTACCTCTGACCTTTGAGCAGCCTTAGCAGTACATTGTGTGTTGGCCGGATTCACATCACACTCAAGTTTTTTTTTCCATATTCAACACAAATCTTAATTGTCAGAGAGCTACAAACAGTCACTTTCAAACAGTGCCTGTATTTTTGATTCCTAAATCTTTAAAAGAGGGTTTGAGCATGAACCGTTAGGGTGGGTTTTATTTTGACACCTCCCATCTTCACTCACACACATTTCACTGTGGTCAGTCAATGTCATCACGTCAAAACCCAGTCAAGAAGAGACAGAAGACAAGTCAGCAGGGATGCAAGTCAGAAAGATCACTATGATGCCATTCTTGCATATATGCCATGAATATACACTGCATGCAATATAGTCAAACTTGTCCAAGAGGATTTCATAGAAAAATTAATTCACTAGTGTGAGAGGCAACTTGTGCTTTCTTTAGCTTCCAATTATTCAACCCAGTGTCACGGCAGTTCTTGGCGGCATTAAGAAAAGTATCTATAGGTTTGTGACGGGGCACGGAAATGGGGCACTGTTCATGAAGGGGAGACGATTTCATTTCATGATGCGGGTACGAAATGTGGAGTGACAGGGAGGTCTAGGGGTTATGGTTAGGGTTATGGGAGGGTAGACACTAATGGTTATGGTCAGAGTTAGGAGAAGTGGAAGATTATAATAGCAAAATAAAAAACCTTTCATGAAAATCAGGTGCTTTTCGAGGCGGAAACACAAAAAAAAAACTAGAGCACAAACCTCGCCAAGGCTATAGGGTCACTGACGTCACATAGAATACCCTTTGCAAAGAGACTTATTCCATGTCGTTTCACGCATCTACCATCATGTTTCAGATTCAGTGGTTAACCAACTGGGGTCCGAGGGCATTTTTTGGACAGTTCACTCGCCTTAACAGCCCTCCTTGCATCCCACAATCAAGTTTTATGTCTTTTTTCAGGACAACCTGTACTTTCAAAATATATATGCTATAGTTGTGTTTTATAAGTGTAATACAGGTTTACAATGAGAAATAAGAAAGGAAAAAGTAATGCAGAAAATAATTTTCCACACACATTTATTCAAAACACACAGCAAACTATAATAAACAACTGTTTTGACACTTTATAACGGTAATTCAGGCTCTTGTGTGAAAGACTGTACAACAAAAAGGTTCAAACAATAAACACAAATGCACATTTTCTGAAAGAACATTCACACTTTGAGGCTCATTCAGTTTGAGGAGCGGCCCCTCCCCCCTCGCTCCATTGATATGGTAAACAGTACTTGTAACAGTCACAGGAAAACTAGGCGAGCAATCCTGAAACTCACACACTGTTTGAGCATGTGAGATTGTATGAGAGGCTCTCCGTCTGCTCCATCTGCTCACTTTCCCTTTCGCTGTGTGTAATGGTGTAGGGGGCCAACTTGGAAAGCATCACTCCTAAAAACAATCTTTGGTGTGTTGCGTGAGGTGAAACTGCCCTACAATTGGATTTTGGAAAACCATGTGACGGTGAACCAATTCCGACTGGACACTCACATTGCTCACATCATCAAACAGCTTCTCTGAGGACTACAAAGATGGTGCACAGTGGCTCAAAAGTCCGCGGAGTTAATGTTTCAGCAAAAAAAGTAAGTTTCTATCTCATATCATTAAAACATTTATAATTTAGTAAAGCTTGGTCTCAGCTGTCATATACGATGGTGTCAGCCCCAGAGGGTTTTAAACCCTTAGATCTTCAGCAAATGTATTTATAAAGAGAAACTGCATGAACTACACAAGTTTTTTTTTCTAATAAGTTTATTCAATGAGGAAAAACAAATGCTAAATTATTGTTGTGTTGTAACTTAATTCAGCCTTTGTGACCCATCTTCATGAAGTTAGATGCAAAAATGTTGAAATTGGCCCTATCCTGCAATTATAAAGAATCCTTAAAAAATTACTGAATCCGGATCATGTTCCGGATCATTACCAAAATTTAATGACTTCTAAGTTAGGCCAAGATACACCCCTGGTAAAAATTTCATTGAAATCCATTGAGGATTTTTTGAGTAATCCTGCTAACAAACAACCAACCAACAAACAAACGGACGCAACCGAAAACACAACCTCTTTGGCGGAGGTATAAAAATGTGAGACCGGGCTGCAATTTTTATACATGTAAAGGTTATAAATGTGAGTGAGCAGATTTGGTGTGACTTTAATATTAGACATGCAGCAACATGGAATAATGTTCGTTATCCATACACACACACACACACACACACACACCATGGAGCTGTTATATAAGAACTGGAGAGCGCAGTAGCGCTGAGCCATGTGCCGACAAGGAGGCGTGATCGCCATTTTAATTCCGGGCAAGTTAGTGATTTGCATGCATAGAAGTTCACTTAGTCTCGTCAAGAAACAGGTGGAATATGCCAGAAAGCTGCACATGTTGGCAAAGCCACAAACGGAGGAACAAGGGAGACAATATTTCCTTCCATAAGTTAAGTGGTTTTGGTTCTTCTTGTCACTTTGTCTGTGATATTTGGATGATAAACAGTTGTATGTTTCCTGCCCGTGCCTGTGTCGCCCGATGACACGGACATTAACTCTTCACTTATGTCTAGCTGATATTTTCCACTGCTAGACCAATGTCTAGTTAAAATACTTGTCGTTAGTGATTAAAACTGTTCGACAAGACTGGGGATTTTTTTTTTAATTTGCACCTTAAAATAATGAGATTATGATGACCCACGCTGTGCCGCTCACAGTCACACCCACACATAGAGATGTGTACACACACCACTGACTTCATGAATGAAACTCGGTCAATAAAGGATAATTATGTAAAAATATAATATGTATAAATGTATTGTAATGGTTTTAGGAGCCGTACTGCGTTGAACACAGCAGCAGCTCAGCCCAGCAGCGTAGCTTAACAGCGCAGATCCGTGTAACTTTCAACACTAATACTTGGGAATGTGTGTGTGTGTCAGGGTAAGTTTAATACTTTCCTGACATAATTTAATTACTGGCTCGATATCCAGGTCAAAATGGCATTTTAACACGTATTTTGCGAGCATTTTTCTGACTGTGTTCAGTCGCAAGTCTCCATTGAAATACATTAACATCCAGGTACTTCATCAATATTTTGCCCGGTTAGGAGACGTCATGTGTTTTCGTTTAGTGTGCAGCATTGAGAGTGCGCTCTCTAGTTCCTATATACAGCTCCATTACACATACACAGACAAAATTTGGGCTTTGGCGAGCCCCTTTCTCAGTTTGTCATTGCACTGAAAATATATATTCCTGCTTCGACTTGTTTCAAAACCACCATGCATGGTGCATGTGCGTGCGTAGGTGGATATGTGATAATCCTGCACTTTTCTTTAAAGTATATATATATATATATATATATATATATGGCACACATGCTGCAGCGCTCGGCCCTTTGAGGCGCGCGCGCGCACAGTCACACGTCGGTATGCACAGTCTGCCAAGCAGCTCGTTCTAACCGCACGCACGGACGCGTGCGCAGCATCATCATCATCATCATCCAGCCAGGAAATATGTGCTGCAGCAGCAGCAGAGGCGACGGCACGCCGGCCCCGTTACGCAGGCCGACCGCCGATCGATGCGCGCAGCAGCCCCCGCCGACCAACACTGGTTTGACATAACAACGGACGGGGAAGCCCTTCCTCATAAATCAGGCCGTTTCTTTAAAGGAATCACTCACCCGATGGTGCTGAGCGCCTGCTCGAACAGCTCCGTCTGCAAGATGTTCTGAGGCGCAGAGAAAGCCCCGTTAAAATGTGACAAAACCGAGCTACAGAACTGACGCAATGTCTCAAACTGCATTTTCCCCCTCCGTTTTCTTTTATCCTCAGAAAATAATCTGCCCTTCTTCCTCTCCTTTCACCGACAATCCATCCCACTGCCCTGCGCTCTCTCCGGACACCAGTCTCCACACCTCCTCGGCGTTTAATTATCTCTCGGGGCGCATTAAACGCAAAAAAGACGCCAATCAAGTTCCATATTTCTCCTGCCGCTCCTGGTAGAGAAGTATCGGGATGAAGAGCCGCATCCCGGGCGGGATCCTTCGGTCATGACGGCTGGAAACGAGAAAGAAAGAGGCAGCGCCGGCGCCAAGGCTTTTACACTTCTGGCAAAAATCTCTCGCCGGAGCGGAGGAGGAGGTGAAGGAGGGTCCGGAGGAGAGAAAAAGACGGGTTGGAGCATCCTACACGGCGGGCAGCAGCAGGAGGAGGAGCAGCAGCAACATCCTTCACATTCCACTCATATTTCCCATCGTCTGATCAGACGCGCAAACGCGCACAGTCACACTGACGGGATGATATGCAATCATGCGCACTCTGTGCCATATCTCTCCATCCTCTCTCGTGCACACTTTGGGACGCGCACAACAGCAGTCCGGGTTTTTTTTTTTTTTCCACAACCCCCCCCCCCGCTCATTTTATATCCTCATATTTCTTAAAGGTGGACTGTGCGCACACACACACAGGGGAGAGTTTTCCAGGATTTATTATTTTTATTTGTGGATTTGCAGGAATATAAGGCTCAAAAACACTGCTGGTTTTGAGAGTTCATGCAGTCAAACAGCCATCAAAGGTCCCACCAGACAGCAGTCAGTGCCGTACTGTCCGCATGGGGCAGCTACTCTGATCAGCTGAATAAGGCTGATCTTCTGGCCTGGATATTGAACACCTCCAGAGTTCTTGTGTCTGATGCACCAGCTGTGAACCATCGAATCACTTTTTTCCCCCCACTTGGGGTTGCCACAGCAGATCTGCATGTTGAATTGGTATAAGTTTTACACCCTTTCTGACGCAACTCCACATTACATGGAGAAATATGGCAGGGCTGGGGTTTGAACAGAGAACCTTCTGCATTAAAATCAGTTCCACTTAGTACAGAATTGTAGCAAAACGTAGGCACATAGAAATCGTGATTAAACATTTTAGTTGTTAAAAATATGATTATTATTGGTAGATTATTATGATTAGTAGTAGTAGGAAAATATCTTAAAATTGGACTTTTACTCAAAATATGTTCTGGGGGTCGTTTCATCAGGTTTCTGGAGCTACTGGTCTGAACAGTTAGGAAGAACTGGAGAACAGGTTCAGGAAGTTGTATCTAAGTTTTATCCTCATGTCATCCTCAGAAACAAACTTTGGACCTATGTGTGTGTTGGGGGGGGGGGGGGGGGGGGGGGGGGGCACCAAAGCATTAGGCTTTGTGAGTGTGTGTGTGTGTTTGCTTTTTGGGTTTTGTTTTTTGACTAGCTGCGGGTGTGCTGGTGTCCTGATGTTTTAATTAACACAACCAGAGGACATGCAGACTTTGAAAGAAAACAAATATTAAATATACAGAAAGTATTCACAGTGCTTACTTTTTCCCCTATACAGTACACTAACTATTCAAGAAGGAAACTATTTATTTAAAAATAGCTGATATTTTCAGTCCCTCATGACATTTTTCAGATTTGAATGTACCTGTTTTTTATGGGGGGAAAATCCTAAATTAAAAAATCGACACCACTTTTTTCTGATGTCACAGACAGTAAAATTAATTTTTTTAATCAGTTGATTAGACCAAAGATCTGGCAAAAAAAAGTATCACCTCCACCGACATCCTGAAATCGTCTGCATTATTTATTTATTTTTTATAATTACCATTCTGTGTTCTGAACTCTGCCGATATCATCACTGTTGTCAGACTGAAGGTTTTCCTCCAAGGTTTTGTCGCCCTCATTGTCATCTAAATAAGGTTCCAAACCATCAGGCTGTGTCCTCCACAGTTTCTTCAGACACACATTCAGACTGGACTTAAAAAAAAAAAAAAGCACCACACTAGAAAAAAAAAAAAAAATGTCCGAAAACAGCTCGACCTCCACTGTGTTTACAACTGATTTGGACTTGAATCAGCAGGTGCTGTTCTTGTGATGACGTAGCAACAATATGGCTGCAGCTGATGGCTGAAATAGAGCACAGGCTTCAGACACCTGTTTATCCTTCACCTGTTCACTTATAGACTTTTATTATTAAGGATTTTTTTAAATATCAAGATTTCATCCTTTTTAGTGATTAGTTGTGCACATTATTTGGGGTCACCTACACTTTAATTATTATAAATTGTTTTTGTTTTGTTTGTTTGTTTTTTTTTTTTATTTGCTGCACTATTTACTGGGTCTGACTTCTGTCTTGACTCTAAGAGTCAAGAATTTTAGCTGAGGAAGCTTCTGCGATTTGAAGCGAAACGTCCTCGCATCAAGAAACCCAGTCCAGTCGAAGATTCAAGCTTCTCTACAACTTTGTGTTCTGTGTGAAAGGGGCCTTTAACAACCTTTAACAAGCTCATCACAACAACTATCATAAAGCACTGCAATGAACACAATAAGTACATGATTATTTAAACTTCAGTGTTGTCCCAGAATCCTTAGTGCTCCTGTGATGTCATCATGCTGAAAATCTCCAATTGGTTTGATCAGTGAAATTAACTTGGGCCTATGTTTCAGGTAAAATTACAGGAGCGAAACTATTTGCTTTGTGTATTTTAGTAACAGGTGAGACTGAGGTACTTTTTAGTGTCTTTCGTTGGTTTTGATAACAGTGAGGCTACGTGTCTCTGTAATGCAACATAATTACTAAATTCTATACATATTTGAAGAAATAAGGAGCATATGTGGATGAGGATGCATGCTCTTGCAGTTTCCCTGTATTACCACTATATGTGGTACGTACACACAGTTAAAGCTGTGTGTATATTTACGGATTTCCTAAGTCTAAGTACAAGTTGGTAAACTCCATACATTGTGTAGAAATGATCGTATGCACGATTTATGCACAAATCTGTGTGTGTGAATGGCTGATAAATGAGGCCCTGCCACACAATAAAACTGCACCTGACCACACCTCATTTTATACCATAATACCTGTATTTTCCAGAGTATACTAGTTTGTGAGGTCCTGCGACTGATACTCCAGTGCGAGTCATATACCGAAAAATGACACATTTGTTCTTAATAATAATAGTTGTAATGCCTTTTTATATCAGACTTAACCAGTATTCAAATCACAAAACAAAATAAACTTTAATAATAAAAGAATAAATGCTCAACAACAATGCACAAAAATCCCAAATTAAAGTGTTGATAATACAGAAAAAAAGGTGTGACTTATACTCCGGTATGACTTGTGGGTTATTCCTCTTCAAGAGGCTTTTTTTTAACAGCTGCAACTTCTACTCCAAAACATTCAGTACACCTATTATTTACACAACGTGAGTTATGCCATGAAAAAGGCAAGTGCATCGGTTGGAAACAAGCAATGACACTTACAGTGCGCTGTTTATTGCTTTGCATTGCACGAGGTAGAAGAAGGTTGACTTCCATCTGCAGCAAATTGATTCAATATTCCACCAACCACTTATTGGAAGCCTTTTGCTACTGTATAATTGGGAAGCACCGTTTCCTGTCTTATCCTACACTCAATCCTTTATGTGAACATTTGTACCAGTATAACATTCATCCATACAGAGAGCAGATATTAAAAATCCACATGACCGCAGTTTATCTGCCTTGGCTAAGGTAAGTGTGGCTAAGGGCACCTTCACACATAGTGTGAATAAAGTACAACTCAGGGAGACTCACGGCGAAAAAGCTTGAATGATCGAACCACAAAACATGGCGCTTACGGGCAGGCATGCACTATGCTGGTGCGACGGTTTGTGCACACAGAAACACACTGGCGGCTGTACGATGTGTAACCACATCGTGCAGCTGCTGACATAAAAATAAATAAAAATTACATGCCACCCACGGGCCTCGAACCCGCACCTTCCAAAAGCTCTGATTGCTAGTCAGAAACTTTACCACTGAGCTACAATCACTGTCCTGTGAAAGCTGTGGGAACCTGCCTGATATGAGGAAGGAGATGGATGTATTTAAAATGAAATAAACCCACACACCATATAAAAACACCACATTTATCAACTGGGCAATACAAATATGATCCATCTGTTCTTCTGTAGATGACCTGTGGTCACAGACATACAATCATGAACGGGCTGTTAAATAACACTGGTTAACCAGATGGAAACTTTACCACTGTGCTACAATCACTGTCTTGTAATAGGAGCATGAAATGGGTAAAATCAACAACATATTTTACGCAAACATATTTTCTAAATTAAAAAAAAAAGCCCTGTGATATCTGAGAAAACATTGTTTGGTACGACGTATTTCTGCTGATACGTGACTGAAAGTGGCGTATTTGTCATACTGTTGGCGTGTCCTGGTCGTGCAGCGCTCCGCTCACAGCCCTCATGGCCTGACACACATGTCTTGTCAGACATGACATTCAGCTTGCCTGCTGCATGTCCAAACAGACTGACGCCCCGTTTCTCCTCCCATCACAAAAGCAATATATGTTTTTATGCATTTCCACACAAGCGCACACGTGCGTGTCCGTCAAAACACGGGACGTGTACTGTAGCTGTGATGTCCAGGACCGGAGATCCCCCAACAGTTGTGGGCAGCCAGTCACGCCCCCTGTCCTGTCAGTGCACAGACCAAGATGTCACTCTGTGATCAGATGAGAGATGCCTCGCCTGCGGAGGGACCACATGCACAGATGTGTTGTGGGGGAGGAATCGCGTGAAACACACACACCTGTTGTGGGAGGAGCCGACACCCTGACATGCCATGTGTGCACTGGGCAACTTCCTTCACAGTCGTGGGGCACTTAGACAAATTTCACATCCACCTCGACAGTGACTGTCTGCTGACTGTTGTCATGTTAATAGTGCGAATGGCCACACATTTTCTGAGTGCCATGCAAGCGGTGTTAGATGTCTGTGCATGTCAGCTGGAATTTGGCACCTGCCGCAAGAGGGTTTGATGGGTTCACACAGTGCACACTCTGTCTTTCAGCCGCTGGTGCGTGCAAATAGTTGTAGCAACAGGTGTATGAGGCGTTGGAAACAGCTACAAAATTACACGTTTTTGCACACGATTCCTGCTTCATGTTCACTTTTGGTGCAAATTAACCAAATTCACACTATGTGTGAAGGGGCCCTAAGGTAAGTGCAAGCATGGCTAGGGTAAATGTAAGGCCTGTGGGCTAAGTAAGCGCCGCAACGGGCCACTTACACCGCCCCCCTGTCTGCTGTGTAGAGCTGCAGCCATCTCTGGCAACAGGTCCAGAGACTACACTCGCTGTTTTGATGCAGAGTGCTCCGGCAGCCCGCAAGGATAGACTTCTGGTTCCGTGGCCACTGAGAGAGGTTTGTATCTTTTTAATGACTTGGATTCTCTGCGGGTCCCTCATCCGTACCAGTGTAACAGCGGAGGCAGTGTGAGCAAGGGGTAAGCGTGGCTCAGACTTGTGGCTTGTATAGCATTTTGAGTGAAGAGATCTGTGAAATATCTTCATCTCATCTTCATCCTGGGAAAAGCAGCATGCAGTGCAATACCAACCCAGTCTCACAGGTTTTATTCGTGCTCCCGTCATGAGTCAAATTTTCATAACAGGGTTTTTTTTTTAATCTTGCTATTATTACTAACCCTACCCCTTCCCCTAACCCCGACCATACTCCCCCCCCCACATCACTTTTCATTTTTCCTTTACGAACATTTGGCACTTTTCTTGGCAATATCAATGTATGTTTCTTGATGCTGAATGGCAACATGCAGTGAGATATGGCAGTGCAATACAAGTGTCTAGTGTCCACCAAACTGACTTGTGGTTTTCACACCCTGTACCTGCGTCCTTTAGTCGTACTGCCATGGGTGTGTTGGTGTTAACATGAGGTGTGGTCAGGCACAAAAGCAATTTTGCTGAAAATCAAAATCCGCAGCCGTGGAACTTTTTCACAGTGGGGTAATAGTGCTAACAACTCCAACAAACCTGGTTGAAATAACATCATAATTTTGTTTCTTTTATCCACATTTCTAGTCCTAAATTGCCTTCATCCCAACTTTTTTTTTCGAAAGTGTTGCAGGTCCAAAATGCAGGAATGGATGTATATTAACAAATTAAATGACGTTGCCCGCACAAGGCATGAAATATCTGTTCATACAGTCTGCAATAAAACAAAAGTCAAAGTAAATGTAAGAATCGTGTTTCTTTATTTATTTATTTATTTTGATTGATTGATTGTTGCGAAAAAAAAAAAGAAATTCCATATACTTCTCAACTTTTTTCTGATTTGGGGTTGTAGTTGGGGTTGCAACCTCAAGGTGACTGACTGCACAGACTTTTTGAGATTACTCAAGTGGTTTGTGTTGCCATGTGAATATTACATTTTACATTTATTTATTTCATCTGGAGTCAAATTAAATGAGTATGTTGTGTGGGCCGCCAGAAGAGGAGGTACTGCTGGCCCACCACCAGAGGGCGCCCTGCCTGAAGTGCGGGCTTCAGGCACGAGAGGGCGCTGCCGCCATGGACACAGCTGGGGGTGACAGCTGTCGCTCATTACCTCTTGACAGCTGTCACCCATCTACTCAACATCATCTCACTCCATAAAGACCAGACGTCATCTCCACCTCGTTGCCGAGATATCATACTTCATAGGAGGTAATACTCTCAGCCTTTTTTTGAGATTTATAAATCTGTGATTGTGAGTGTTTGCAGGAGAACCGGTCGTTTTGGTGGAGGCTGTGCATGACGGCGCTCCTTTTCCTCTGAGACCGCTGCAACGTGTTGAGTGAGAGGTGGAGGTGGCATTCCCACCGTTGTTGTTACTGGGTGTACACACAACCACACTTGACTGTCTTTGTTCTTCGCCAGCAGTACCAGATCCGACAGTCGGGGACGGTGATCACCTGGGAATTCGGGACTTGGCGGCTCCAGTATTAACCAGGTTCTGGGGCGGCGGAAATCGTGTGGTTCCGGCTCTTCTCAGGACAGACGTCTTCTATCCTCGAGCCTGCCCACACGTCACCTCTGTGTATTGACTGTTATGATATTCTGTGATTGTCTGTATGTTCGTTGTGCACATTCACAACATTAAATTGTTATATTTTGGCTCATCTATTGACCGTTCATTTGCGCCCCCTGTTGTGGGTCCGTGTCACTACACTTTCCCAACAGAGTACCCTGCATGCTCTACACACCATGACGTAAATGGACACATTGCTGTTCATCTGCCCCATTTTTTGTACAGGGTTGCCACAGTTGATCCAGTACAGATCTACACTGGGATTTATGATGTAAATGTACAAGTAAATACAGTGGACCTGGAAAGTATTCACAGCCTTATTTCAAAATGGAGCAAATTCATTTTTCCCCCCTCAAAATTCTACTCACAACACCACATAATGACAACTTGAAAAGTTGTTTTTTTTTTTATTTTTGCAAATTTATTTTAAAAATTAAAAAAAAAAAAAAGAAACCACATTATTCACACCCTTTGCTCAAAACTTTGTTGATGCACTTTTGCCAACAATTACAGCCTCAAGTCTTCTTGACTATGATTCCACAAGCTTGGCACACCTATGTTTGGGCAGTTTTGTCCGTTCCTCTTTGCAGCACATCATATGCTCCATCAGGTTGGATGGGGAGCGTTGGTGCAAAGACATTTTCAGATCTCTCCAGAGATGTTCAATCAGATTCAGGTCTGGGCTCTGGCTGGGCCACTCAAGGACATTCACATTGTTGTCCTAAAGCCACTCTTAGCTATGTGCTTAGGGCTAACGCTGTTGTGTGGGCCGCTGAAGAGGAGGTACTGCTGGCCCAACACCAGAGGGCGCCCTGCCTGAAGGCGGGCTTCAGGCACCAGAGGGCGCAGCCGCCTCCCTGGAACACTGACGGTGACAGCTGCCACTCATCACAATCATCATCATCCTCCTATAAAGGCCGGACAGCAACTCCACTTGCCTGCCGAGAAATCAGCTTACCTGACAGGTAAACTCTCAGCCGTTCAGCGCTGCACACGCACAATTTACAGCTAAACTTGTCAGTTGTAACGTCTTTGCATCTGAAGTCGTAGTTGTAACGTTCTTGCACCTGAGTGTTTGCAGCAATATCCTTTGGTATACACACAGCTGGTTGCTGAGTTTGTGGACGTAGGGAGGAGTCGGCGTTCCCGCTCCTCTATCCAAAACTCGAGTGTTACATAAGGATCTGCACGTACTCTGAGTAACTGCGTTCAGGAGGTGGAGGTTTTTCCACCAGAAGGAACTGTGCTTGAGACTGTTTACTGGGTGTTTCACACACCCACATAAATTGTTTGTGCTTCCTGCCAGCAGTACCCGATCCGGCAGCTGGAGGCAGTGGCCACCTGGGGACTCAGAACTTGGTGGCTCCGGTGTGTTGCGGGTCTCCGTTGTCAGTGGAAATCGTGTGGGGCCCGGCTCTTCTCTGGACAGGCATCTCCTATCCTCGAGCCTGCCCACACGTCACCTGTTGTTCAATTGACTGTTACCTAAAGTTGTATCTGTATTCCATTGTGCACATTTTCACAACATTAAATTGTTACCTTTTTGGCATTTTCATTGTCCGTTCATTTGCACCCCCTGTTGTGGGTCCGTGTCACTACACTTTCCCAACAAACGTGCCCAACCAGTCGATCAACTGGAACTCAACCCACGATCAATCGACTGGTCAATTGCGGGCTGAGTTTCAGTCGATCGCATGTGCAGAGTCAAAAGGATGCAAGAAGCTACAGTGAAGAGCAAGGCAATGCTACAATGGCAGAAGCTAATAAATCAAAAATGTATCACTTTCATCCAGAGTGGGAGTAGGATTATTTTTAGTTTATTCAAATGGCAATTCCATGTAAATGTGGCTTTACCAAAGAAAGGGAATTTGGAGTAGCATTTCTATCAGGCTGGGTGGACAGAGATGTCTGGACACAAATGCAGGACTCAAAAAAGAAGCTCTGGTTTTATAGATCATTTGGTTAGTGCACTTGGTTTCAGTGTGGAAGGTTCCTGGTTCAAATCCCACCCCTGCCACATTTCTCCATGTAAATAAATAAATGGTAAATGCATTTACTGTATATAGCGCTTTTCCATCTGCCATCTGACAGGTGCTTTACTGACTTTGCATCCTTTGAGCCTATTGTCAGTTTTCTCTGTTTTCTATTTGGGGAAAATATAGATGTGGACTGTATAACATCCAAAGTGGCTGATATCACTCTTCAACCTGGACAGCTGTGCTATATCAGAACCAGTGGTACCAAGAGGCTGGGTACAAATGCCAAGTTCAGACTCAGAGAGGATTCAGTTAAAGGGTTTTACTGGTACAATGAGCAGGGTTTGATACACAGAAAGGCATTCCAAAGACATGGCCAATAAAAAAAACAGGCAGTCCAAAAACACAGCAAGGTAAAAGGTTGAGGAAAAACACAGGGAACAGGGCTATGAAGTGATGGCATACAGCGCGATGATCTGGCGGGGAAGTGAGAGAAACGAGAGGCTTAAATAAAGAATGTGATAAGGAGGTAATAGGAAACTGGTGTGCAGGAAAGATCCAGAACAAGGCATGGAAAACAGAAGGAGAATCACCCACCACCAAGCACCCAAGTGACAGACAAGAGAAAGCAGTAATACCAAACCCAAGTACAAAAGTAACCGACAAAATCACTTAAATACATAACAAAATCCACAATCCTGACATGCTATTGAAAATGAGATCCTCACACTGAAAAATGAAATTGAGCTCAAATTTAGAGCAACACCTGACATGAATGTCCAATTCTGAGATCTAATGCAGAAAGAGAAGTACCCCAACTTCAGCCAAACGGCACAGGCTTTGACTGCACGTTTTGGATCAACATATTTGTGTGCGTCTGCCTTTTCACATATGAAAAGGCAAACATTTGACCACCTTGGGGTCTGCTTACGGCTGGCACTCAGCTTCTACTGTCCGGACTATGAGAGACTAGCTGTCTCCTCCAGTGCCAGAAGTCCCAGTAAGGTAGGGAACAACTTTTCCAACTTCAATTAGGCATTGTATAATTTTAGTTGTCGTTCTGTTGTCACGGGCCAGTCCTAGGTCTTCTTGTGCTTATTCTTCGCACCTTGCACATTTACTTCAATAAAATCCAGAGCATATCTCCACCTCTCCAGGCAAGCCTCAACCTGCTCTCCACTCTCACTACAAATCACAATGTCATCTGCAAAAATCATAGTTCACGGAGACTCCTGTCTGATCTCATCAGTCAACCTGTCCATCACCACTGCAAACAAGAAAGCTAATCCTTGGTGTAATGCCGCCTCCACCTTGAATGAATCTGTCAATCCTACTGCACATCTCACTGCTGTCATACTATCCTTGTACATGTCCTGCACTACCCTCACATACTTCTCTGCCACTCTACTGACATGACCAGGATATGAATTGTTTTCAACCATGACAACTTTTTATCTGGCCTTAGTAAGTCAATCATCGGGGGGATGAGGGCTTTTCTTGTTTGTTTTGATTAAAAAAAATTATTGAAAGAAATGAGGATTTAAGATGATATAACTGTTCCGATGAAGCCTTACATTGTTTTTTGTTTTGTTTGTGGGTTTCTTGTTTTTACCTTTACACTAATTAGAAACTTCAAGTACCTCGAATTTGAGTGATTGACGTGTCCTCTCAGCACCTGGGTCTCGGCGGCTCCTGAACAATTATGTGAACAAAGTGTGAGAGTGAGCAGTGATGAGCCGCCAGAGTGAGCTTCTGATCTGAACTGGATTATTTCAACACACGGCCGTGCCGGCGTCTGCCAGTTATTCCTGCAGGAGCCTCGCGGATCCATCCGGGGCCGAGTTTCCTCGGGGGCCGGCAATCCAGCCCTGCAGCAGTATTGGAGTTCCAACTTGGCCTCGTTGCGGCGTCTGAGGCCTAACCCAGCATCGCGGATCCATTTGGGCCCGCGTTTCCTTGGAGGCCGGCAAATCCAGGCCCGCAGCAGCGTCTGAGGTCCAACTCCCCGTGCGGCAGCGTTGGAGGCCTAAATCCAGCACCACAGCAAAGCATCGGCAGCCCTACCAGGCCCGTGGCTCTGCAGGGAAGCGGGGACACCACAGACTAAACTAGGTTAGCTTAGCCTTGGTGGCGGAGACAAGGAGTGACACCAGAGCAGCAGCAGGAGAGCACCAGCAGCAACCACCATCGGCAAGTACTGTACTAGGTTAAGAAGAAAGCAGTTCCACCTGATAACAGCGCTTGCAGCTGTGTCCGGGACCCAGTCTCGTCATCGTTCTGGCAAGCTGGAGGGGCCTAGCCAGGCCCGAGAATTGTCGAGGCTTGTGGAGGTACCCAGCCAGGCACGAGGCTCGTCGCGCCCCATGAAGGGGTCCAGTTAAGTCTGAGGCTTGTTGTGGGCCACTGAAGAAGCTCAGCCAAGTTTCGTCGATGACCATCGAAGGCCTACGATCACCTTATTACTAGGCCTCAGTAGCAACTAAGTGACCTAGCCTGCCGAGGCTGCATAATTTGGTCTATCATGCCACCTATAAAGGTAATAAGTGGAGAAGAACTAGAGGAGATACAGAACTTCATGTCGGAAGAACTGAGTGGCGTGGTTAAAAAACAGAATGAATTACTGAGTCTGTTAAAGGAGGTGTTTGAGCTGAGAAAACTGATGGAAGAAAAAGACAAATTAGATTTTTGGAAAAACAAGTGGACGAGTTGGAGCAGTACGCTGGAATGGATGAGGTCACTGTAACAGGACTGAACACTAGACATCAATCATATGTCAGTGTGCTAGCTAGCAGCGCTAGTACTATGGATGAAACACAGGAAGAAACACACTCCATGGAACAGCAGATCATCAGTTTTTTTCTTCAAAGCACATTCACATTAATAACAGTGACACTGCATGGTAAATGGTAAATTTATATAGCGCTTTTCCATCTGCATGAGACGCTCAAAGCGCTTTACAATTATGCCTCACATTCACCCCGATGTCAGGGTGCTGCCATACAAGGCGCTCACTACACACCGGGAGCCATAGGGGATTAAAGACCTTGCCCATTGTCTTTGATTGTCTTTGAAGGTCTTGATGATTGTAAAAATGATTGTCCGGGTCTAGATAGACCCGGACAATCATTTTTATTCTTTTATAAATAGTAATTGTCAATATTATACAGAAGAAACAATACAACAACTGTATTACAAATGAGAGGACTTTCTCAATAATTCACTTTAACAGTAGGAGTTTGTACAAGAATTCTGGGAAACCAAACTTTTAGTATAATTACCATAATGGAAACTTGGCTTGCATAAGGTGATGATACAAACTATGAATTGGAGGGTTACAAATTCAATCATCGGAATAGAAATAATAGAGGAGGTGGATGGGCATTGTATGTTGATAAAAGGTTTGAATACAAAATTAAAGATCAAATGACAATGGCCGTGGATAATTTTTGGAATGTATTACAATTGAAATTTGTATGGTAAAAGGTAAAACATAATTATTATCTGCATATATAGAGCTCCAGGCTCTAAAATTGAAGAACTTCAAAACTGGATAGAGAAGCATTTTTCGCAGATGGGTAATAAGTGTGTATTTGTCTGTGGAGATATAAATATTGATCTCTTAAATCCATATCAACATAAAGGATTTCATTAATACCATGTACAGTTTAAATTTATGTAAAAAAAAATTACTAGGACCTCAAGAATAACTTCTCAGTCAGCTACTGTCATTGATAATATATTTACAAATGATACTGACACCAAAACAGCAAGTGGATTATTGATCAATGATATTAGTGACCACCTACCAATTTTTATAGTAACTGATCGAAATTTAAATAAAAATGTGATGAGAAAATACAATATTATACACAGCTGCAAACTAAAAAAGCTATTACTGCCTTAAAAAATAATTTACATTTGCAGGATTGGAATTCTATTTACGCAGGGCATGATGCTAATTTAGCATATGCCGAATTTGAAAATATATTCCTTGATATATACAACAAAAGCTGTCCAGTTATAAACTACAGTGTAAATAATAATATAAGGATTAAATATAAGGATGTCCATGGATAACAAAAGGGCTGCAAAGGGCTTGCAAGAAGAAAAAATATGCTATATAGAGAGTTTATTAGAAATAAATCAAGAGAGGCTGAGATTACATATAAGACTATACAAATAAATTACAACCATTATGCAGAACTGCAAAAAAATACTAAACGTTAATAAAAATACATAAGGAAACATAGAAATACTGAATAGTATTATATCAAATAACCAAAGGCAAAGAACTACCCAAAATACTTTACTTATACGTATTACAAAAGATGGAGCTTTATGGGATAGAAGAGTGGCTCTGAATTGGATTAAAAGCTATTTACAAAACCAGAACCAGTTTGTTAAACTTGGGGACTGCTGTTCTTTGTATCTGGACATCATTGTGGGGTTCCTCTGGGTTCTGTGTTGGCAATGTTTATGTAAGTAAATGTAAATGTTAAGTTTCAGATGTGTTTTTAAAGCAGTTCTCTTTGCAGACGACACAAACCAATATTGTGCAGGAGATAATTTGCAACAATTATTAATTGATTTGGGATCTGAAATGAGAAAGTTGAAGAGTTGGTTTGATAAGAACAAATCATTAAATTGGTCTAAAACTAAAATAATGTTATTTGGAAATCATAAAAAAGATGAACAAATACAGTTAAAGATATAAGGGGTAAACATAGTATGTGTTAAAGAGAACAAGTTGTTAGGTGTGATCATCGATGATAGAATTAACTGGAACACTTATATTCAACATATTCAAAAGAAAGTATCAAAAAGTATTGCAGTATTAAATCGGGCAAAGCACATTCTTGATGGTAAATCACTACATACTCTGTATTGTACACTGATTGCACCTTACTTGACATACTGTGCTGAAGTCTGGGGCAATAACTATAAAACTACAGTGCAACCATTATTCACTCTTCAAAAAAGAGCATTAAGAATCATTCACAATGCAGGGTATCGGGATCATACTAACCCATTGTTTATTAAATTGAAGATATTAAAACTATGACATGATTTCATTTAAGACTGTTCAATTGATGTATAACGTGATAAATAAGCAATAATCATTTAGAATTCAAGAATATTTTACGCAAAGAGAAGAAATATATATTTAAGGGGTTTGTATCATTTTAAAATGCTGGAGCTAGGAAGACCAGGAAATGCTTGTGTGTCTCTATTGTGGCCCCAAAAATGGAATAAGCTACCTGAGAAACTCAAACGATGTCCAAATATCAACCAGTTTAAATATTTATATAAAGAAATGGTGTTCTCTGGATATGTATCTGATGAAAAAGTGTTGAGTTTGTGTTGTATGATGAATCTGCTTCATTTTGAATTCTTATTATTGAATATGTACTGTGGTAACTAGTACGAAATAGAAGCTGTTTGTGAAACACTGACTTCCCACAGCTGTAGTTATGAGCTGCTACTGTTCAGACTTTGTTGGAATGATCGTCATGATCAGGCACATCGCTGGGGTTGATTTGACTGTATGGGTTGGGTGTAGGCGTTTATAAGTGTTGCTTCTGCCTACACCTTTTGGGCACCATGTACATTGTTTTCTTCTTCTTTTCTTTCCTGTAAGTTTTTTGTTTGATTTTGTGGTTTGTAAATGAGTGATTTTTTTAAAGCTGTGGTGCCTAATAAATCAGATTCAATTCAATTAAAAAAAAAATTCAGTTTTTAAAGACTGCAAACAAAATATTTATTGAATGGGCGGGGATACCGGTGATCGCAAACTTGATCACAACAAAAGTCAAATAAATTTGATTCATAGAAATTAATTGGCAGGAAATTCTGTATGTGATTTTCACACTTATGTAAATATTCTGCCACTACTCCAAATTTCAAATCACCTCTTGATATCTGTCCAATTAATATTCCCACCAAGTTTGAAGGACATTTATCCAGCTGTTTTTGAGTTATCGTGTACCCCCCACACACACACACACAGCAGTGACAACAATAATACAATAACATGCTTTTGGAGGGTGGTATTGCATTTTCAGAGGCCCGACGTTCACACCCAGGTCCGCCCAAAATGCAGATATGCGCCCGGTTAGATGATGGCGAATATCGTCATTTTGGCCAATATACAGGGTATAAAAAAATATAAAAATTTTGACTCCACTTGACTCAAGTCATCTTGTTGCTTTGACTACGTTGCATATTCAGTATCATAAGTCTGTGCATGGTACTTTGGAATGTACTTCAGAATTTGTTCTGCAGATTATTTTAATACACATTCAGCTGAGCAGTAACAAAGGAACATTATGTTATGTCAACGTAAGTGTCAAGTTGCATTGCTGAAACTTGAATGAATCAAGTGGAGTCAACAATTTTTGTTTTACTGCTCAGCCAATTGGTGCAAAAAATCTGCAGAATCTGAAGGAATTGTGGAGTTTGTTCTGATCCTGGTGCTCTCATTGTTGTTTCAATCAGCCTCACACCATGCGTACCGCGGTCCCAGTGTATCCCCATGTTCATTCAAATGACATCTCTGAGAGCAAGACAAATTAGAATCCTTCCCCAGTTATTTCTCCTCATAAATAGACTGTCAGCTTTTCCTCCTCCTTTCTTCAGCAGAACACATCGAGGAGTTAATTTAAACATTCTTTAAGATTAATGAAAGTGGGTTTAGTGCAATTTCTATTTATGGACTCTCTGCTATCCATCATCAGCAGTGGTAGTGTGGATTTTTCAGGCAGCTGCTTTCCTGTTGTGTCCCTGCACATACAAGCAGCGCCAAAGTGAGAATCATCTCCACCTTTCTATCCCTGCAGACTGAGTGGAATGGAGAGCGACCAGCAGACTGAACGTCCACAGTACTCTGATTTGTACTTAGTCACACCGTCCATTAGAATCAAGGGCAGGATACACTGAACAACATAAAGGCCACAGTGGAGTTCACACAACAAAATACTCCATTCTTGCATCACTCTTCGATATTTGCATTGTCTAGTTTAGATTATTTGTCATTTCAGATGATGCTTGTTTGGATGATGTACTGTGCTCAAATTTCTTCTTTTGATGACAGTTGCACCAGTACACTGTTTTGGATCAGTATCTGTACAATATTGACCAAAATTGGGGGATCGGACTATGTATGGTTTCCTTCATGGGAGTAAAAATTTGTTGAAAAGTCTAGGTTGGCACTGTACATCAAGACATATGTATTTTTAATAGATCAGTCACTTTAAGAAAAAGTTATGTGATTGGTATTCGTATCAGCAGATACTGAAGGTTCCAGTATCTCACTGGACATGAAAAAGCGGTATCAAATTGTGGTGTCAAAAATCCAGTTTTTCAGTTTTGATCACCACTTCAAACCATTTAATCTCAAATGTAGCCACTTTGAAATTACCTGAAACTACTTTGCCACCAATATCTGGATTCACATCAAATGAAAAAAGTTTTTAGAAAGTTTTGATCATCTTTTGAAAAGTATAACAACTCTAACCCTTATACAGTGCTCTAGACAAATATATGTCCCACATTCAGAAATTGTTCTAACCATTTTGATATGTGTCACAAGGGCATTATACTGAAAAATGTAACCTAAAAACTGGAATTTCTTAAAGCCCCTGTCGCAAAAATGAGCATGAATGAGGCAGAATCAGGGCAGCATGAATATGCAGAATGCTCGAATGCCATACCTGTGCAGTCTGATCGACACCCAAGGTCTGGGTGGAAGGCAAACAAGGGGAGGGGCATGGCAGAGCAAGCGCTGTGGTCTGCTCTTTTGAAGACCTGCCATGTCCAACCTGGTCTCATGGCAAGTCGTGATTCAGCAGCACGAAATATACATTAATCTATTGGTTCATGATATTGTGACTAAAAGCATCTCATTTTCATCACGGCAGCACAAATTCATTCTAATTCATTCCATGATGGCTGCGCAAAATTAAAAGTGAAGCGGGGGGTTGGGGGTGGTTATGGTTAGGGGTAGGGTCAGGAATAAGGCAGGTCCTGACATTCATATCTATCTATCTAGCTCTCTCTCTCTCTATCTCTCTCTCTCTCTCTCTCTCTCTCTCTCTGCACAGAATGACTACGTATTGCAGACTTTGCACATTACAATATTTCCTTTGTGCACCCCGAACAAGATGCACCGGGGTCGGCAGGATCTGGCATGCTTTCACCATTTCCAGGTTCCTTCAAACGGGTTCAGAATGCTCCGAATGCTGTTGAGTTGCCACGTTGAATGCTGAGAATGCAGTCAGACTGCACTTCGACTGCCTTTCAAGCTTTTTCCACCTTGATTGCACTTCAAGATTGGGTGCATGAACTCTACATTTGGGCTAGCTGTGCAAATGAGCCCAATTGTTTGGAGGCTTTTGGATGCGCCTCGACTTTGCCCGAGTGTAGGTCGAATTTTCATTCGGTCAGCATTCGGTCTCATTCGGCCTCTAGTGTGAAGGAGCATAAGGAATCTTGCCAACACTGAAAAGTTTATCAATTCCATTTTGCTACTTTAAGAATAAAATCATCAATAAAGTTGTGTCTGTCGATGGGTCTGTGCTGTGGCCCATGATGCAACAAATAGTCTGTCATTAAAACTCCTCCTGGCAAAATCTTCATTCATTCATTCATTCATTCATTTTCAGCTGCTTATCTGGATCCGGGTCGCGGTGACAGCAGAGTAAGCAGTTCATCCCACACTTCCCTATCCTTGGTCAAATGCAAAGGTGTTCCCAAGACAGCTGAGAAACATAATCTCCCCAGCATGTCCTGGGTCTTCCCCTGGTTGACCATGTCAGGAAGATAGCCAGGGGGCATCCTCACCAGGTGCCCAAACCACCTCAGCTGACATCTGTGGTGCAAATTTGGTGAGAATCCAGAATCTGGATCCAGATTACCTCCAAAATTCAGTGGAGTCTTCCGTAGCCTAATACCTATCCATGGTGCAAATTTGGTGAAAATCCATGAAGTCTTTTTGACATAATCCATCAAAGCCTACATAAAGTGACATCTTGACCCAGAATCCGGATTCAGATCCGGATCACCTTCAAAATTTAATGAAGTCTTCCATGGCCTAATATCTATCTGTGGTGAAGATTTCATCAAAATCCATGAAGTAGTTTTGACGTAATCTTTCAAAGCCTATAAAGTGAAATCCTGAGCCAGAATCTGGATCTCGATCTGCATCATCTCCAAAATTCAGTGGAGTCTTCCATGGCCTAATATCCATTTGAAATGCAAATTTGGTGAGAAGCCATGAAGTGGTTTTGCCGTAATCTGTAAAAACCTTGATCCAGAATCCGGATCTGGGTCAGGATCACCTCCAAAATTTAATGGAGTCTTCCATGACCTGATACCCGTTGAAAATGTCCTCAAAATCCGTGGAGTAGTTTTGACGTAATCCTGCTAAAAGACAGACAGACAACCAGGCTACCAAATAAATGCTGACAATTTTATTATGTCCTTGTAATAAAATCAAATCATTACGTGCAAAGGAAAAACAATCATTCAGTTTAAATAGTCCTAGATCACATACTTAAACTATAGCAGACATACTTTGAAAAATGCTTGTTTTCTTGTCTGTTTTCTTACTACTCCAAGGACATTTGGCAGGGTCCCACCCAACTTGGCATGCGTATCGTGTTTAAGCCTGGAACTGCCATGAAATGTTTGTTGTGGCAATGGTTGAGGTTGTTGGGGTCAAAGGTCATTGCCTCAATTCGGACAATGAACTGTTTCAAAGTTTAATGTACATAAACAATCAAATGTATATGTGCAGTTGTTTTAATTCTGATGTTTGCCATTATTACGTTCAACTCGGAATAACTGTGGATTAATTGCTGTATTTTTGTCTGAGGTAATCAATCAATCAATCAATCAATTTTTTTATATAGCGCCAAATCACAACAAACAGTTGCCCCAAGGCGCTTTATATTGTAAGGCAAGGCCATACAATAATTATGTAAAACCCCAACGGTCAAAACGACCCCCTGTGAGCAAGCACTTGGCTACAGTGGGAAGGAAAAACTCCCTTTTAACAGGAAGAAACCTCCAGCAGAACCAGGCTCAGGGAGGGGCAGTCTTCTGCTGGGACTGGTTGGGGCTGAGGGAGAGAACCAGGAAAAAGACATGCTGTGGAGGGGAGCAGAGATCGATCACTAATGATTAAATGCAGAGTGGTGCATACAGAGCAAAAAGAGAAAGAAACAGTGCATCATGGGAACCCCCCAGCAGTCTACGTCTATAGCAGCATAACTAAGGGATGGTTCAGGGTCACCTGATCCAGCCCTAACTATAAGCTTTAGCAAAAAGGAAAGTTTTAAGCCTAATCTTAAAAGTAGAGAGGGTGTCTGTCTCCCTGATCTGAATTGGGAGCTGGTTCCACAGGAGAGGAGCCTGAAAGCTGAAGGCTCTGCCTCCCATTCTACTCTTACAAACCCTAGGAACTACAAGTAAGCCTGCAGTCTGAGAGCGAAGCGCTCTATTGGGGTGATATGGTACTATGAGGTCCCTAAGATAAGATGGGACCTGATTATTCAAAACCTTATAAGTAAGAAGAAGAATTTTAAATTCTATTCTAGAATTAACAGGAAGCCAATGAAGAGAGGCCAATATGGGTGAGATATGCTCTCTCCTTCTAGTCCCCGTCAGTACTCTAGCTGCAGCATTTTGAATTAACTGAAGGCTTTTTAGGGAACTTTTAGGACAACCTGATAATAATGAATTACAATAGTCCAGCCTAGAGGAAATAAATGCATGAATTAGTTTTTCAGCATCACTCTGAGACAAGACCATTCTAATTTTAGAGATATTGCGTAAATGCAAAAAAGCAGTCCTACATATTTGTTTAATATGCGCTTTGAATGACATATCCTGATCAAAAATGACTCCAAGATTTCTCACAGTATTACTAGAGGTCAGGGTAATGTAAGGATCTGGTTAGACACCATGTTTCTAAGATTTGTGGGGCCAAGTACAATAACTTTATCTGAGTTTAAAAGCAGGAAATTAGAGGTCATCCATGTCTTTATGTCTGTAAGACAATCCTGCAGTTTAGCTAATTGGTGTGTGTCCTCTGGCTTCATGGATAGATAAAGCTGGGTATCATCTGCGTAACAATGAAAATTTAAGCAATGCCGTCTAATAATACTGCCTAAGGGAAGCATGTATAAAGTGAATAAAATTGGTCCTAGCACAGAACCTTGTGGAACTCCATAATTAACTTTAGTCTGTGAAGAATATTCCCCATTTACATGAACAAATTGTAATCTATTAGACAAATATGATTCAAACCACCGCAGCGCAGTGCCTTTAATACCTATGGCATGCTCTAATCTCTGTAATAAAATTTTATGGTCAACAGTATCAAAAGCAGCACTGAGGTCTAACAGAACAAGCACAGGTGTGAATCGGGTGTGAAGAATGAATTGCACTTTTAGGGATCAATAAAGTTGTTTGAATCTTGAATCCTTGAAAAAGTAACTTAGTTACTTTACATATTACTCCATTTTAAAAGTAATGACGTTAGATTACTAGTTACTTTCAGCAGCTACCATCAACACCGCCCCCCCCCCGCCCCGCCACCTCAATCTGAAAATGATAACCCGTCACTTTATAGTCACACTTTCTTGACTTCAATGAACACAAATGCTTGTTTTATGAAAAATAAAATAAAAAATATCTTTCTTGACCTCATGTTTAAGTGTTGACATCAGTGTAACGGAAAACTTACAATTTATAATCTACATTGTTTAGAAATGTAATTATTAAATTCTTTCTCAACATTTTAATTGTTAAAATTATTATTATTACTACAGTAGTAGTAGTAGTAGTGGTAGTAGTAGTATGAAAAATTGTCTTCAAAAGTGGACCCTTAAATCTAGGAGTGTTGTGGGGGGGTGCTCCCCCTCCACACCCCCTTTCTGCCTGGATTCACCCCTGGATGGCTGTCTGAGCAGGAAGAATTGACAACATGTATTTACGAAAAAAAAACAGATTGACAGGTAGGAATTTTTCTTTTTTTTTTTAACATTTTTCAGCATTTTATTACATCATGTCATCCTCAGAATGAGACTTTAGGTCCATTTGGTGGAAAAAAACAAGTGTTAGCATTTGTTAATGCGTGCGGATCAGCTATTTTTAGCAAGGACACACACGAAGCAGCACAGAGTATTAAAGAAAAAAAAAGTGTAAAAATGTCTTTGTGAAGCTCAGTGCAGGTGTGTCGCCATCACCGCGCTTTGAGAGACGACAACGGTTCTTTCAACTCGGCGCTGTGCTGCAGAAAACAGATTAAAAAGCTTGCAGCATCAAACGCTTCATGGGCAAAGAAGGCAGTTCAGTCGAACCATGACTTTAACCTACCCACAGGCTGCTGCAATCTACCCTCAATACAAAAATAATAGTAACACAGTGACATGGAGAAGTAACTTTAATCGGATTATTGATTTGGAAAGATTAATGTGTTAGATGACTTTTTACTGAAAAAAGCAGCCAGATTACAGTAACGCGTTAGTAGCACAACCAGATAAAGCTTCACTCGTATAAGTGGATCACGGATCACGCGCATTGTAAAAACCAACACAAGTTACACTAACTTTACAGGGGGTGTCAAAATTGCCATGTTTTTTTTTATTATTGTTTATTTCAGTTTTAGGACAGTATATCATTTTAAAATATCACAATTTGCTCCATTAAGATATCCCATAATCCCTTGTACATCAGAGAGTTGCCGCAGTCAAAATAACACTGAGAAACTACATGACGACAACTGCAAATTAACATTATATGACCAAAATGTAACTTTTATGCCTTTCATAACATTTTTAAGAGACTGCTGCATGAGACCCTGAAAACTTGCTAAAACAAATATTGCAAATATTCCGTGTCTGCTATGTTTAACCTGAGTGGAACTTCATAAACACAAACCGAATTGCAATCATTTAATATATATTACTCTGGTACAAACAGTGCTGTAAAGGACAATAAGCAGGATGTTAAAGAGCAAACTTCTGTTTCCTCCAGATAGAATGACATGAGCATGAAGCGATCCCAGCTTACAGCGATTCCCCACCCACTGTAAATAACGGTGAAACAACCTGAGCTTCTCACAGGTTTACATAAAACAAACAGTAACGTCTATAACCCCAGATCATATATTCACAAGAGTTTTGGGCACAATATACAAGGAGTTTTAAGTTGGGATGATGTTAATGCTGTTGTTCATGTGCAGTGCAGCTGTTAAACTGCAACCTGATCAGACAGACTCAATGCGAACTCTCTGAAATTTTGCAACATTCTGCGGCATTTGAAACCTCACACACAAATTACAGCTGGTCTATTTACACTCCCATCCAGTAGATGGTAGTGTTCTCTGCATTTTGACGGGGGGTGATGAGAGCAGGTCTTTTGAATTTTCCCATAATGCCTTTCGGCACATGTGTCTGTTTAACGTCAAACCTTCAGAATTGGTGCATTACTTTAAAAATAAAAAATATAGCTGATATTTTCACTTTGTAAAATTGACAGAGGTGACGTTAATTTTGCTAACTTGTCCGGAATTAGTCTGTTTAAAATTTTAACCTTAAGTCAAAAGTGCCTTGCTGTGCATGATTCCTGTGATGTGTCTGCAAGACTGTATGGCTGTGAAAATAAATTATCTTTTTTTTCTCTCCTTTCTGATCACCAGGTCTCTTTTGCTGATAGAAGGCTGATCTTAGACAGAAGCACTGGCTCGTTGTTTTTTGTGATTGCCTTTGAATTTATTCAGCAGTATCAGTAGCTGCCAGTGTACTGAAGACTAGAGGTGTGCGATACCGGGAATTTTGGTATTGATCCCATACCAAGTAAATACAGGCCCAGTATTGGTGATATCATACCGATACTGATACTTTTTCATATTTAAGCTTCACAGATCCAAAGGATCCAAAAGACCTACGATAGAATTTCGCCAAACATTGTAAGTGACAAAATACTTTATTATCATAATCAACATTCTTGTTTAAAAAATATCACTCAACACAACTTAAAACAAAATCTCCTGAGGTACAGGGCTGACAAACCACAATACAAGAGAGCGCTGCTCCATGTCGTGTGACACAGCGCAGCACTGCTCTTACAGACAGAGAGTAAACTTTGATGAATCTGCATGCGCTGCAGTCAGTGCGTGCAGGAGAGGAAAAAAAACTTGAGTATCGATCTTTTTACACGAGGATCATTCAATATCAATACCAGCACTGGTATCGATATTATCGATATTAGGATCAATCCGCCCACCTCTACTGGAGACAATACTAAAAGTTTAGTTTTTAGCTGTAACTTCCGCTAATTTTTTTTAGGGGTTTATCAGTTTAGCTTTATAAAAGTCAGTTAATGGATTAACTGTCATTGAAGCCAACTTTTTGGTTAGCTCCACCCGTCACTGCACACTGCACAGGAATATGAAGACAGATTTTGTCCAGCTTGTAAAGAGTTGCATAAACAGCTGCCTCCATCCTTCCTATCTCTCCTCACAAATTCACTGCAGAAAATGGTCTGAGAAGCACATGGTTAAACCCTTCAGTTTCTGGGGGCTTCACACCCCATACACCCCAACCAGGGCCCTCTTGACCCCCAGCCAATTTTAGCATTTTTCTTTATTTGGCACTCACATGCCTGTAGATGAGCTTGCTGAAATATTTCAGGAAAAGGAAGGAGGACGGAGAGGAGAAGAGTTTCCCTTCTATTATTATTTTTATTAGTAAACAAGAACCTTTTTTAATTAGGGTTAGGGTTATCAAAAAATGTGCGTGCAAAGTCTCACTCTGGCCAAAGTCCCAAAGTTGGAAACCCTGTGTGCAGTGGTGGGCACAGCTAACCAAAAAGTTAGGTTCGATAACCGCTAATCCGCTAACTGAAAAGTTCACTTTTATAACGTTAAAATGTCAACTCCAGGGCGACACCCATTGGAGCAGCTAGTATATGCGCGCCACGAAACATCACGCCGACGGGCAGGCATGCACGATGATGGTGCGATAGTTTGTGCATGTGGGAAAACAGTGCCCCAGACTATCAATAACCAGCAAAAATCTATTTAAGCATAACAATTCAAAAAGAAAAAAATAATATAGCACCTTCAACTCCACCACAGACTAAAACAGTTAAATGTGGTTTATTAAACATTAGATCTCTCTCTTCTAAGTCCCTGTTAGTAAATGATATAATAATTGATCAACATATTGATTTATTCTGCCTAACAGAAACCTGGTTACAGCAGGATGAATATGTTAGTTTAAATGAGTCAACACCCCCGAGTCACACTAACTGTCAGAACGCTCGTAGCACGGGCCGAGGGGGAATATTAGCAGCAATCTTCTACTCCAGCTTATTAATTAATCAAAAACCCAGACAGAGCTTTAATTCATTTGAAAGCTTGACTCTTAGTCTTGTCCATCCAAATTGGAAGTCCCAAAAACCAGTTTTATTTATTATCTATCATCCACCTGGTTGTTACTGTGAGTTTCTCTGTGAATTTTCGGACCTTTTGTCTGACTTAGTGCTTAGCTCAGATAAGATAATTATAGTGGGCGATTTTAACATCCACACAGATGCTGAGAATGACAGCCTCAACACTGCATTTAATCTATTGTTAGACTCGACTGGCTTTGCTCAAAATGTAAATGAGTCCACCCACCACTTTAATCATATCTTAGATCTTGTTCTGACTTATGGTATGGAAATTGAAGACTTAACAGTATTCCCTGAAAACCCCCTTCTGTCTGATCATTTCTTAATAACATTTACATTTACTCTGATGGACTACCCAGCAGTGGGGAATAAGTTTCATTACAGTATAAGTCTTTCAGAAAGCGCTGTAACTAGGTTTAAGGATATGATTCCTTCTTTATGTTCTCCAATGCCATATACCAACACAGGGCAGAGTAGCTACCTAAACTCTGTGAGTGAGATAGATTATCTCGTCAATAGTTTTATATCCTCATTGAGGACAACTTTGGATGCTGTAGCTCCTCTGAAAAAGAGAGCCTTAAATCAGAAGTGCCTGAATCCGTGGTATAACTCACAAACTCGTAGCTTAAAGCAGATAACCCGTAAGTTGGAGAGGAAATGGCGTATCACTAATTTAGAAGATCTTCACTTAGCCTGGAAAAAGAGTCTGTTGCTCTATAAAAAAGCCCTCCGTAAAACTAGGACATCTTACTACTCATCACTAATTGAAGAAAATAAGAACAACCCCAGGTTTCTTTTCAGCACTGTAGCCAGGCTGACAAAGAGTCAGAGCTCTATTGAGCCGAGTATTCCTTTAACTTTAACTAGTAATGACTTCATGACTTTCTTTGCTAATAAAATTTTAACTATTAGAGAAAAAATTACTCATAACCATCCCAAAGACATATCGTTCTCTTTGGCTGCTTTCAGTGATGCCGGTATTTGGTTAGACTCTTTCTCTCCGATTGTTCTGTCCGAGTTATTTTCATTAGTTACTTCCTCCAAACCATCAACATGTCTATTAGACCCGATTCCTACCAGGCTGCTCAAGGAAGCCCTACCATTAATTAATGCTTCGATCTTAAATATGATCAATCTATCTATATTAGTTGGCTATGTACCACAGGCTTTTAAGGTGGCAGTAATTAAACCATTACTTAAAAAGCCATCACTTGACCCAGCTATCTTAGCTAATTATAGGCCAATCTCCAACCTTCCTTTTCTCTCAAAAATTCTTCAAAGGGTAGTTGTAAAACAGCTAACTGATCATCTGCAGAGGAATGGTCTATTTGAAGAGTTTCAGTCAGGGTTTAGAATTCATCATAGTACAGAAACAGCATTAGCGAAGGTTACAAATGATCTTCTTATGGCCTCAGACAGTGGACTCATCTCTGTGCTTGTTCTGTTAGACCTCAGTGCTGCTTTTCATACTGTTGACCATAAAATTTTATTACAGAGATTAGAGCATGCCGTAGGTATTAAAGGCACTGCGCTGCAGTGGTTTGAATCAGATTTATCTAATAGATTACAATTTGTTCATGTAAATGGGGAATCTTCTTCACAGACTAAGGTTAATTATGGAGTTCCACAAGATTCTGTGCTAGGACCAATTTTATTCACTTCATACATGCTTCCCTTAGGCAGTATTATTAGACAGCATTGCTTAAATATTCATTGTTACGCAGATGATACCCAGCTTTATCTATCCATGAAGCCAGAGGACACACACCAATTAGCTAAACTGCAGGATTGTCTTACAGACATAAAGACATGGATGACCTCTAATTTCCTGCTTTCAAACTCAGATAAAACTGAAGTTATTGTACTTGGCCCCACAAATCTTAGAAACATGGTGTCTAACCAGATCCTTACTCTGGATGGCATTACCCTGACCTCTAGTAATATTGTGAGAAATCTTGGAGTCATTTTTGATCAGGATATGTCATTCAATGCGCATATTAAACAAATATGTAGGACTGCTTTTTTGCATTTGCGCAATATCTCTAAAATTAGAAAGGTGTTGTCTCAGAGTGATGCTGAAAAACTAATTCATGCATTTATTTCCTCTAGGCTGGACTATTGTAATTCATTATTATCAGGTTGTCCTAAATGTTCCCTGAAAAGCCTTCAGTTAATTCAAAATGCTGCAGCTAGAGTACTGACGGGGACTAGAAGGAGAGAGCATATTTCACCCATATTGGCTTCTCTTTATTGGCTTCCTGTTAATTCTAGAATAGAATTTAAAATTCTTCCTCTTACTTAGAAGGTTTTGAATAATCAGGTCCCATCTTATCTTAGGGACCTCATAGTACCATATCACCCCAATAGAGCGCTTCGCTCTCAGACTGCAGGCTTACTTGTAGTTCCTAGGGTTTGTAAGAGTAGAATGGGAGGCAGAGCCTTCAGCTTTCAGGCTCCTCTCCTCTGGAACCAGCTCGCAATTCAGATCAGGGAGACAGACACCCTCTCTACTTTTAAGATTAGGCTTAAAACTTTCCTTTTTGTTAAAGCTTATAGTTAGGGCTGGATCAGGTGACCCTGAACCATCCCTTAGTTATGCTGCTATAGACTTAGACTGCTGGGGGGTTCCCATGATGCATTGAGTGTTTCTGTCTCTTTTTGCTCTGTATGCACCACTCTGCGTTTAATCATTAGTGATTGATCTCTGCTCCCCTCCACAGCATGTCTTTTTCCTGGTTCTCTCCCTCAGCCCCAACCAGTCCCAGCAGAAGACTGCCCCTCCCTGAGCCTGGTTCTGCTGGAGGTTTTTTCCTGTTAAAAGGGAGTTCTTCCTTCCCACTGTCGCCAAGTGCTTGCTCACAGGGGGTCGTTTTGACCATTGGGGTTTTTCCGTAATTACTGTATGGCTTTTGCCTTACAATATAAAGCGCCTTGGGGCAACTGTTTGTTGTGATTTGGCGCTATATAAATAAAATTGATTTGATTTGATTTGACTACTAATACAACCCCAATTCCAGTGAAGTTGGGACGTTGTGTAAAATGTAAATAAAAACAGAATACAATGATTTGCAAATCCTCTTCAACCTATATTCAATTAAATACACCACAAAGACAAGATATTTAATGTTCAAACTGATAAAATATTTGCTCATTTTGAAATGGATGCCTGCAAGACATTTCAAAAAAGCTGGGACAGTGGTATGTTTACCACTGTGTTACATCACCTTTCCTTCTAACAACACTCAATAACTGAGGACACTAATTGTTGAAGCTTTGTAGGTGGAATTCTTTCCCATTCTTGCTTGATGTACGACTTGCCGATAACTGAAAGTACGACATGATGTACGACATGTCGATAACTGAAAGTTATTGGCATGTATAACAGAGTATCATCAGCATAGCAGTGAAAGGTAATCCCAAAATGCTGCAATATGTGCCCAAGGGGTGCTATATAAAGGGAGAAAGGCAGGGGGCCTAAGACAGACCCCTGTGGAACCCCAAATTTCATGTCACTAAGGTTAGCGATAGTGTTACTGTACAAAACACAGTGAGAACGACTGGTCAAGTATGACATCAACCATGCAAGGGCACTCCCAGTAATCCCAAAATGATTTTCCAGCCTATCAAGTATCTATCCACGGTATCAAATGCAGCACTGAGATCGAACAGCACCAGAACCATAGTGGTGTCCAAATCTATTGCAAGCAGAAGATCATTCATCACTTTAGTGAGAGCTGTCTCTGAGGACTGATAGTGGCTCAAATAGATTATTCTCAGTAAGATAGTCCACGAGCTGCCATGAAACCATTTTTTCCAGAATTTTAGAGCAAAATGATAGATTTGATATCGGCCAAACGTTTTTCAATACACTAGGGTCAAAATTGGGTTTCTTAAGTAATGGTTTAATCACTGCAGATTTGAAACATTTAGGAACAGATCCAGAAGTTAAAGAAAGATTAATAATTTCCAGCACAGTTGGCCCAAGAGTGGGCCACAGGTCCTTAAACAGTTTTGTTGGTATAGGATCAAATAAACAAGTTGTGCTTTTTGTTGACGTTACGAGTTTTATCAGCATGCCTAGTGAGATACTATCAAATTCTGTCAATCTAGGTAATATCTCAGTAATGGCGCCCACCTCAATAGCAGGGTGTAGTGGCTGGGTTAAGGCATACTGGGATATGTTTAACCTAATGTCTTCTATTTTCTTCTCAAAGTAATCCAGGAAATCTTGGGCTGTAAAAGGAGAGCGAACTACAGGTGGTTGTCAATGAGTGTTGCCACCATGTTGAACAAGAACTTTGTTTTTGTTGATCAAATCAGAGTAATAGGTCCGCTTTGTAGCCAGTAATGCATGCTTATAGTCTAAGATAGCATCACGCCATGCAAGGTGGAATACTTCTAATTTTGAACTACGCCATTTGTAGACGTATGCTTGAAGTCACGCAGGTAATCATTGAACCAAGGTGACTGTTTTGAGGTAGCACGGTTTTAACGTTTTAAGTCGCACAATCATGTCGAGTGCAGCACTGAGTTTAAACTATCCACAAGACTGTCTACTGATTGGGTATTTGCCAAATGTGAAGCTAAGGCATCAGGCAATCTAGCTTCGAGTTCAGTGTTAGTTGAGGAGTTGATCCATCGCCATAGTGATATATAAGGTTGTTGTTCCACTAAACTCAGCAGCAAAACTGTAAACTTAATAAGTTAGTGATCAGAGACCACTGATATAAGAGGCATGATGTCAATAGTTTTGATAGCAATACCACGTGCAAGAACCAAATCCAGGTATTTCCACTAATGTGCGTCAGGTCCCAAATGCATTGCCGAAATCCTAATGCATGCACAATTTCCGTAAATGATTTGCAGAGGGGATCAGAAGGCTTATTTATATGAACATTAAAGTCACCAATGATCAGAATGTTATTTACATTAGTTGACAAGTTAGAGATGAATGCACCAAATTCATCTAAGAATTCAGAATATGGGCCAGGAGGCCTATATACAGTGACAAAGTAATACGGCTATTTTTATTCTTCTGATCTTGGCAATGCATAATATCCTGAGAAGAGCGGAGAATAAAATGCTCAAATGAGTTATATTTGTGACCCCCAACAGCTAATAAGCTAACCCTAGATTTATAAATAAGAGCAACACCCCCGCCTTGCTTCACATCACGAGGGATGTGACTAAATGTATATGCTAGTGGGCAGGCCTCATTTAAGGGGAGGACAGATGTAGTTTTAAGCCAAGTTTCACATAACCCAATCATATCTAAGTGATGATCAATAATTAGATCATTAATCAACAATGATTTTGAGGATAGTGATCTTATGTTAATGAGACCCAGACTAAGGACCTCAGTGGGGATTACAGTTGAACTGGTTGGGTTTAGGGGTGGTTCCAGAGTAGCATATATAAGATGCCTAGAAGTAGGTTTAGATTTGAGACATTCCATGCGCGTTGTAGGTAGCAAATGAAATCTTTGATATTGCTGGAACAACCACTGGGCCATCCTCAATTTCAACATCATCCAATGTAGTAATGGGTATTAAGTTTGCAAAGCATAACCCTCTATGATTTTTATGGGCATGTCTACGGAAGCAGGCCACAGTCTCAACTTGTTGAATTTCCCTCCTTAGCAGATAAACTGCACTATCACCATTGTGGATTTTCTGTACTAATTTCCCCAATAAGATAATGGATTCCACACCCACATTTGTCATAAGCATTGCAGGCTCTCTAATCACCTGCTCTGTGGCCTTAATGTTACTCTCCCTGTAGAGCTCTATCTATGTTCGCAGATGGCGGTGCCTTCCCCAGTAGGGTGGAGGCTGCCCAGCATCAGCAAGCCATGGTGGCCCCAGAACAAAGGCCAGTTATCAATAAAACTAAAGCCTTGCTGTCTACAAAATTGCACCAGCCACCTATTTAACGATGTCAGCCTGCTAAACGTCTCATCAGTACCCCACCCCGGAAGAGGCACAACAATCCGCTCACTTCCTAAGAATGAGAGAGGGTGAAAACCAGAGATGCCATCCACGACCCACTTTGGTTCCCAGATGGCAACCACCCGGGAAGACAACCAGTCCACCTCTCGAAAGTAACCATCTATCTCCTGCCATCCCCTCTTTCCTTCCCCAATTACTGGGGCCCTCAACTCTGAGGTCCTCAGTATTTTATAGCTCTAACCAACAAACATATACTCAGTCTAACCCATTTCTTTACTGCATTAGTCTACATGTATTGCAGGTGTGAGAGAGAGAGAGAGAGAGAGAGAGAGAGAGAGAGAGAGAGAGAGAGAGAGAGAGAGAGAGAGAGAGAGAGAGAGAGAGAGACACTGTACTCAACACAAGAACAATGGTCTGAGTCACCTTGCACCAGGATTTTCTGAAAAGACTGTCTGGTTTTCTGCTGTCAAGATGAATACAAGAAACAATACTCACCGATTGCTTCTTCTGCTTCAACTGAAAGAAGGTAGAGAAAGGAGCCCCCAAGTGGACATCATAGTAACTGCATATTTTTGGCCAGTTGAAAGAAACTGACAAACAGCTGCAGAATTCCAGCCAATCAGCTGAGAATGTGCTTTTCATGATTGTGAGAAATGAAGCACGGTGTTCCACATCATAATGGGACCTACTATTCTTTTCTTCTTGTCCAAAAACGTTAAACCTGACTGACTTGTCAACATTACTGATGGTACTTGGTCATGTGCAGATATAACAGCTCTGCTGCTCGGGTCTTTGCTGTATTGGGGAGAGTGAGTGGGTGGATGACTGCTGGAGAATTGCTGACTTAGTGCCAGCTACAGTATCTGTGTCTTTGTCTCCTTTATAGCTCTCAGGGGCTCCATGTACAAGTTGTTTTATATGGGGCCTTGGCTGTCCTGATAGCAGCCACAGCTTTTACACTGGGTTTGAATCACTGGTCTTGTCTCCTGTGCAGCCGCCACATAGATTAGTACAAACACGAAAGACCTCTCGTGCAATTGAAGTGGTCACATTGAGCACAATTGGTGTATAGCTACTTTTTATCCATAAATATTTGGATTTCTAGTTAAATATCTTAAAGGTGCCACAGATTGATGACTGTACTGTAACATTTCAGCCTGTGACTGCTTGTTTAAATGTGATATCTGGACTCCACTTTGAGACGCATGGGAAGTCGGAGGATGACGGAGACACCTCTTCATCAAAGGGGGCGTAGCATGTATACTCAACAAAAATATAAACGCAACACTTTTGGTTTTGCTCCCATTTTGTATGAGATGAACTCAAAGATCTAAAACTTTTTCCACATGCACAATATCACCATTTCCCTCAAATATTGTTCACAAACCAGTCTAAATCTGTGATAGTGAGCACTTCTCCTTTGCTGAGATAATCCATCCCACCTCACAGGTGTGCCATACCAAGATGCTGATTAGACACCATGATTAGTGCACAGGTGTGCCTTAGACTGCCCACAATAAAAGGCCACTCTGAAAGGTGCAGTTTTATCACACAGCACAATGCCACAGATGTCGCAGATTTGAGGGAGCGTGCAATTGGCATGCTGACAGCAGGAATGTCAACCAGAGCTGTTGCTCGTGTATTGAATGTTCATTTCTCTACCATAAGCCGTCTCCAAAGGCGTTTCAGAGAATTTGGCAGTACATCCAACCAGCCTCACAACCGCAGACCACGTGCAACCACACCAGCCCAGGACCTCCACATCCAGCATGTTCACCTCCAAGATCGTCTGAGACCAGCCACTCGGACAGCTGCTGAAACAATCGGTTTGCATAACCAAAGAATTTCTGCACAAACTGTCAGAAATCGTCTCAGGGAAGCTCATCTGCATGCTCGTCGTCCTCATCGGGGTCTCGACCTGACTCCAGTTCGTCGTCGTAACCGACTTGAGTGGGCAAATGCTCACATTCGCTGGCATTTGGCACATTGGAGAGGTGTTCTCTTCACGGATGATGCGAAGGAGATGTGTTGCACTGCATGAGGCAAATGGTGGTCACACCAGATACTGACTGGTATCCCCCCCAATAAAACAAAACTGCACCTTTCAGAGTGGCCTTTTATTGTGGGCAGTCTAAGGCACACCTGTGCACTAATCATGGTGTCTAATCAGCATCTTGATATGGCACACCTGTGAGGTGGGATGGATTATCTCAGCAAAGGAGAAGTGCTCACTATCACAGATTTACACTGGTTTGTGAACAATATTTGAGGGAAATGGTGATATTGTGTATGTGGAAAAAGTTTTAGATCTTTGAGTTCATCTCATACAAAATGGGAGCAAAACCAAAAGTGTTGCGTTTATATTTTTGTTCAATATAGTAGCACCTCCTTTTCTTTTAATGCAGCAGACACAGAAATACACCAGAATGTGGATTTTCTTCACCCTTTTCTATGATGCACGACCTCATTCCCACAGACTCTATATACAACCCCTGGCAAAAATGATGGAATCACCGGCCTCGGAGGATGTTCATTCAGTTGTTTAATTTTGTAGAAAAAAAGCAGATCACAGACATGACACAAAACTAAAGTCATTTCAAATGGCAACTTTCTGGCTTTAAGAAACACTATAAGAAATCAGGAAGAAAAAAAACTGTGGCAGTCAGTAACGGTTACTTTTTTAGACCAAGCAGAGGAAAAAATATGTAATCACTCAATTCTGAGGAAAAAATTATGGAATCATGAAAAACAAAAGAACGCTCCAACACATCACTAGTATTTTGTTGCACCACCTCTGGCTTTTATAACAGCTTGCAGTCTCTGAGGCATGGACTTAATGAGTGACAAACAGTACGCTTCATCAATCTGGCTCCAACTTTCTCTGATTGCTGTTGCCAGATCAGCTTTGCAGGTTGGAGCCTTGTCATGGACCATTTTCTTCAACTTCCACCAAAGATTTTCAATTGGATTAAGATCCGGACTATTTGCAGGCCATGACATTGGCCCTATGTGTCTTTTTGCAAGGAATGTTTTCACAGTTTTTGCTCTATGGCAAGATGCATTATCATCTTGAAAAATGATTTCATCATCCCCAAACATCCTTTCAATTGATGGGATAAGAAAAGTGTCCAAAATATCCACGTAAACTTGTGCATTTATTGATGATGTAATGACAGCCATCTCCCCAGTGCCTTTACCTGACATGCAGCCCCATATCATCAATGACTGTGGAAATTTACATGTTCTCTCAGGCAGTCATCTTTATAAATCTCATTGGAACGGCACCAAACAAAAGTTCCAGCATCATCACCTTGCCCAATGCAGATTCGAGATTCATCACTGAAAATGACTTTCATCCAGTCATCCACAGTCCACGATTGCTTTTCCTTAGCCCATTGTAACCCATGTAATCCCATTTCCTTTAGGCGGTTTCTTACAGTTCGGTCACAGATGTTGACTCCAGTTTCCTCCCATTCGTTCCTCATTTGTTTTGTTCTGCAATGTCGATTTTTCAGACATATTGCTTTAAGTTTTCTGTCTTGACGCTTTGATGTCTTCCTTGGTCTACCAGTATGTTTGCCTTTAACAACCTTCCCATGTTTTTTGTATTTGGTCCAGAGTTTAGACACAGCTGACTGTGATCAACCAACATCTTTTGCAACATTGTGTGATGATTTATCCTCTTTTAAGAGTTTGATAATCCTCTCCTTTGTTTCAATTGACATCTCTCGTGTTGGAGCCATGATTCATGTCAGTCCACTTGGTGCAACAGCTCTCCAAGGTGTGATCACTCCTTTTTAGATGCAGACTAACGAGCACATCTGATTTGATGCAGGTGTTAGTTTTGGGGATGAAAATTTACAGGGTGATTCCATAATTTATTCCTCAGAATTGAGTGAGTCCATATTTTTTTCCCTCTGCTTGGTCTAAAAAAGTAACCGTTACTGACTGCCACAATTTTTTTTTTTCTTGATTTCTTATAGTATTTCTTAAAGCCAGAAAGTTGCCATTTGAAAAGACTTTAGTTTTGTGTCATGTCTGTGATCTGCTTTTTTTCTACAAAATTAAACAACTGAATGAACATCCTCCAAGGCCGGTGATTCCATAATTATTTCCAGGGGTTGTAGGGTGTCTCAAGAAAATTTACCCAAAAGTACTCTGAAATATGAATACCAGGAAATGGATTTACTGGGAAATAATGGTGTTTTTCTCATTTCAGGAACTCTAAAGTTTGTTCTACAAGACGTTAAAGTCCAGGAAAAATGCCCCAGCTGGCCCTAATTCAGAGAACAAAAATCATTGAGTTCTGTGCAACGCATCCTCAGGGCTGACTTGCATCTCTTTCCATACAAAATTCAGTCTCAAAGCGAATTAACCCCAGCAAATGGTAAGGAGACTTGAATTTGCTCAGCGGTTTTCTGCAAAACTGGAGATGGATGATTTGGTTCTTAGGAAGCTTCAGACAAGGAGGTTACATTGATCATGTGGTGTAAAAGATATAAAGGGTTAAAACATCAAAAAGGAAAGACTGAACTAAAAACTGTGCATTAGGGAGAAAAATTATATGGTTTGTCCACATGGTCATGCAGAAAATGTCTGATAATACTGATTTTCTGTGCTGTCAAAATACTTTGGGGTACATTTTTTGGAAACACCCTACATATCCTGGAGGAACACTCCATGACATCATAGATTTGTTGTCAAAAGAAAGTTTGAAGCTCAAACAGGCCGGCTCCAAAGGTCACTATGTTGGCAGTAACTGACAGCGTAGCTCCAGGGGAACACATACACGGGTACAGAGATGAAGCATGGGCAAGACCAGTGTGACCAATGAAGGCTGAACACGCACCCCCCCCATCTTGTACTGGCCAAACAAACTAAAGCTAACAGGTTAATGTTAGATATATTTGTGTTTATTTGTTATTATATTTTATTTTTTACTATATTAATTATTTGCTATGCTTAAATGGTTATACAACCCCAATTCCAATGAAGTTGGGACGTTGTGTAAAATGTAGATAAAACATAATACAACGATTTGCAAATCCTCTTCATCCTATATTCAATTGAATACACCACAAAGACAAGATATTTAATGTTGAAACTGATAAACTTTATTGTTTTTGTGCAAATATTTGCTCATTTTGAAATGGATGCCTGCAACACATTTCAAAAAAGCTGGGACAGTGGTATGTTTACCACTGTGTTACATCACCTTTCCTTCTAACAACACTCAATAAGCGTTTGGGAACTGAGGACACTAATTGTTGAAGCTTTGTAGGTGGAATTCTTTCCCATTCTTCTTTGATGTACGACTTCAGTTGTTCAACAGTCCGGGGTCTCCGTAGTCGTATTTTGTGCTTCATAATGCACCACACATTTTCAATGGGTGACAGGTTTGGACTGCAGACAGGCCACTCTAGTACCCGCACTCTTTTACTATGAAGCCACGCTGTTGTAACACATGCAGAATGTGGCTTGTCATTGTCTTGCTGAAATAAGCAGGGACGTCCCTGAAAAAGACATTGCTTGGATGGCAGCATGTGTTGCTCCAAAACCTGGATGTACCTTTCAGCATTGATGGTGCCATCACAGATGTGTAAGTTGCCCATGTCATGGGCACTAACACACCCCCATACCATCACAGATGCTGGCTTTTGAACTTTGCTCTGGTAACAATCTGGATGGTCTTTTTCCTCTTTTGTCCAGAGGACACGACGTCCATGACTTCCAAAAACAATTTGAAATGTGGACTCATCAGACCACAGCACACTTTTCCATTTTGTGTCTGTCCATTTCAAATGAGCTCAGGCCCATTTGACAGGGGCGGCGTTTCTGGATGTTGTTGATGTATGACTTTTGCTTTGCATGGTAGAGTTTTTAACTTGCACTTGTAGATGTAGCGATGAACTGTGTTAACTGACAATGGTTTTCTGAAGTGTTCCTAGCCCACGCGGTAAGACCCTTTACACAATGATGTTGTTTTTTAATGCAGTGCCACCTGAGGGATCAAAGGTCACGGGCATTCAGTGTTGGTTTTCAGCCTTGCCGCTTACTTGTAGAAAGTTCTCCAGATTCTCTGAATCTTCTGATTATATTATGGACTGTAGATGATGGAATCCCTAAATTCCTTGCAACTGAATGCTGAGAAACATTGTTCTTAAACTTTTGGACTATTTTTTTCAGCCCCATCTTAGCTTGTGAATGGCTGAGCCTTTTGGGGATGCTCCTTTTATACCCAATCATGACACTCACCTGTTTCCAATTAGGTGTTCTTTGAGCATTTGAGCAATTCAAAATGAGCAAATATTTGCACAAAAACAATGAAGTTTATCAGTTTTAACATTAAATATCGTGTCTTTGTGGTGTATTCAATTTATCGGTTGAAGAGGATTTGCTCATCATTGTATTCTGTTTTTATTTACATTTTACACAGCGTCCCAACTTGAGTAGAATTGGGGTTGTATTTTTGAGTGAGTTTTAGCCATCTGAGTATGTATGTCAACTGGTTTGAACTGGTTTTATCTAATCAGAAACAAAGCAGTCACGTTTCACCACGTACCAAACAACTGTGGGTTAAAGACGAGGGGTGGAAGCCACGCCTCCCGTAAGTACAGCGCACACCCCCACGTGTCAGTGTGTGTGTTTGCAAAGTCACACTCGTGTGGAACTTAGACAAATTTCACAGTAGTACGACAGTGGCCATCTGCAGTCTCTTGTCGTGCCAAGAGCGCGACTGGCCACACATTTTCTAAGCGCCATGCAAGCGGTGTTATATGTTCGTGCGTGTCACCTGGAATTTAGCTGGCACCTCCCACAAGAGGGTGCGATGGGTTTGCACAGTACACACTCTGCCTTTCAGGCGCTTGTGTGCACAAATAGTTGTAGCAACAGGTACTGGAGGCAGGGACGACATTACACAGTTTGCACACAATTCCTGCACCATGCACACTAAGTGTGCACTTCATCCAAACTTCACACTATATATATATATATATAAGTGGTTACTGGGATGATCAGCTGTTCCCACACGAGGGCGAAGCTACTGAATACTGTGTTAGAAATATAAGCAGAAGAAGAAGAAGCAAGACATGTAATACTAGCAGCTGCAGGTTTGGTGATTAAAACGGCTGCCGTTTTTCTCTTTTCTGCAAATATATGTACTTATGTCTCCATATACATTTCTACACGCTTTACTTTTTCTTGTTCCCCCCTTTTAATATTATTATATTTAAGCAAATATTGGAGGAGTGGGGTACAATTAGTTATACCTAACAGCTAATGTTAGCTTATCTAGCCGGCCTTAGCAACGTTCATCGTAGCTTACAAAATAGTTGGTTCCTTTGTGTTTGATAATCTTCTCCTGTGATGTCTTATCCTTCTTATGTCTTATTACTTATTATATATACTTTTTTCTTGAGCTGCTTGGGTGGGTAGGGAGAGTTCCCATGGGATAAAAAAGCTTTTTAACCTACCATCCCTGGTTCTCAAGACCAGGCACCTAAGTGGCTCTACACTACTCTTTTCTATTCTCCTATTTTACTCTTTCTTTTAAGATATTTAGATATACCTTTGTATACTGGCATAGTTCCACCTTAGAATTGGAATATAATATATAAGATATACCTTACTGAATTTTCATGGAGAAGAAAACTATCTGTCGAGACCAAAACCTTTTTTTTTTGTACCAGGCTTACTGTAAACATGTTTGTTTCTGCTCTAAACGTGGACATTTTAACATTGACTTTGATGGTAACCTGCTTGCTTTTAGAGCCAAACTCAAGTGATCAGTCAAAGAACTGCAACTTTTTATTCTTCCAGTAATGCTTCATCTGAGCCCCTCAAAGCTTACTGCTTGATGCTGACATGTTAAAAAATACCAGAATGCAGATCTACACCAGAATCTTATAGATTTTAAAGAGGGACCTGAACCTGTGTAACAAAAAAAAAAAAAACAGATATTAGATTTTGAGACCTGCGACCTGATCCCAGATAAATGGTTAAAGATTCGTGAGTGAGTGAGATTTTGAGATGTTTGGACAAACGGAACAAAACACTGTCATCTTCTCACCCTCGGAGGCAAACTAGGATATTTAAAGTAATGGTAGAACATGTAGTAATTCTTGTTATCTGTTAACTGTGGATGTTTCTTTGTACATATAACAGAAGCAGCCTGAACATATTTGTGTTTCTTTTGTCTCCATGTTGCAAGAAACTTTTCAGTACCACACAAAAGCATCTTAAGTGGATTTTTTTGCAACATACCTAGTTGCCCAACGTTCACCCAACCATACTCATGGCACATGAATGAGACTCACCTGTCCACAGGTGCACCACCAGGCCCAGAGTAGCTCAGTCCTGAACCGTTGTCTAGAGATGCCTGCCTGGGCAGGAGTCCACCAGGAGGTCTGCTTCTGTCCAACGTTGGTGTCAAGTCCCCAGAGGCTCCCTGGTTGGGGTACAGGGACGGGTCCTGCAGTTTGGCCTTCTTTCCCTGTGGCCCGCCCTCATACACACCCTGCACCTGGCCAGGCCCTGAGCCGTAGAACCACGCCCCCGATTTGGTGAGGATTTCTTGTTGTTTTCGGCACAAGTTGCATACCCACATGACCTGCAGGAAAGAGAAAGAACCCATGAAGGGTTTGGAAGCTTGATGGATGCATAAAGGTTGTCATATATAAGCTATAATGAGCTGCGCTGGCATTTATGTAGAGCTCCAGCATGTCTGTTAGGTGAAAACTCCTTTAAATGAAAGAAAATGGCAACATTTCAAGTGATGAGTTTTGAAATGGATTTTGAAGAGTTTTACTTTTCACCCTACAGTGACAACATCCATAAATATTTCATGTTGAATGAGGTGATGGATGAAATGTTTACACCTACAGCAGCCTTTGACATAAGACAAATTTAAAGAGTTGCATCATCAGCATAAAGACCCATTTTATTCTGATGGAGTTTGTGTTACTGAACAGTCTGTGAGTCCAAACTAACATATGTCCTTCTCCACAGCACCTAATTGTATACATGATCATTTTGTTCTTGTTAAGATGTTGTATTTTATTGTTTTCTTGATATAGGATAAGCTGTTACAGTACACAGCCGAATGTTCAGGGAAAGTTACACCCGTCTTAATGAAGGCACACAACGTGTGGAGGTAATGCAGTTGTGGTTAAAGCACTTTGGTAAGATGAATGGAAAAGAAAAGCTCCATTTTCCTTCTGTAATGCTCTGGACTGGACCCAGAGACAGAGCGTTTCACTACTCTGCACTTCCTCGCCATCATCTGCTGCACACTGCAGCCCCAGCAGCCAGCTCACACCATTAGCCTAATAAATCCACAAGAAGACAGCAGCCCTGATCACTGTGCACGCACAGTGCATGCACAGCCATTCATGCACCATGACAAAGCTCAGGCTGGGAATATTACATTTTTCACTCTCATATGTTTAGTGAATTGTTAGCAGCAAAACTAATGATGTGGTCACAACACTTGATCAAAATGTGTGCCGATCCTGAAAAATGTGCACAGGCACAGCCTGGAAATTTTAAAATGCTTTATTTCCATTTGTGAGATGGAGTTAGGGCTTTTGACAGGGGTATGCACTTTAATGAACACCCTTTAAGCCTGAATTTATCTCTGAGATAACTCTGTTGTGTGTAATCTCGCCTCCTCCAAGTTAATTGAAGGTAACTTCAAGCTGTTAGCTGCAGAAAATGAAGGGTACAGTTACTAATATTTTAGTGTAAAATTTCAGAGCAATATGCAGTCCAGAATAAGCAAATTTACTGCAACATCAAATGTGCCCAAGAACTGAAACACCATTACCTTAAAAAACCCCGCTTCCTATAGGTCTAAAAGCCTTCTGATTACACTGATCGCTACTATGATGGTCTACCTAGGAGGTTGCCATCTAGGACCCAAAGTGGTTCTGTGCTGTGGTGAACGTGCTTACACATGGCACGACGGTGTGCCCCCAGACCTGACACTTATACACCCCATTTGGTGGTGCTATAGTGCTATGTTATAGCCACTGAAGTCACAGTGTTCCACATCCTGTATAGACATGACTGACATTAACTAAGTCAGATATTCGGGTTCGAGCCATATGACCCAACATCGCAAGAATGTGACCGAACATCGCAAGAACGTGACCGAGCATTGCAAGAGCGCACCTGAGCATAGCAAGAATGTGACCAAAAATCACAAGAACACAATCAAGCATAGCAAGATTGCGATTGAGACTAGTACCGGGGTCACCATATCTGTATTGGTCAGATGTGGCGTTAAGGTGGATCATGCCAGTTGTAGTTGTGAGTGAAATATTTTCTGCCTATCGAGGAATTATACATAAACATACATAAACATTGCTGTGTTCCTCATTGTAATGTTAGGAGATGTCACTGTACTGAACAGAATTCATCACATACCACTGTGCACATATGTGGAAAAACAGGATGTGGAACAAAGTACAGTTGTATGCGAAAGTTTGGGCACCCCTGATAATTTTCATGATTTTCCTTTATAAGTCAATGGTTGCTGGATTCAGAAATTTCAGTTAAATATATCATATAGCAGACAAACACAGTGATATTTGAGAAGTGAAATTAAGTTTGTAGGCTTTACAGAAAGTGTGCAATAATTCTTTAAACAAAATTAGGCAGGTGCATTAATTTGGGCACCCCAACAGAAAAAATACATCAATTTAGTAGATCCTCCTTTTGCAGAAATAACAGCCTCTAAACGCTTCCTATAGCTTCCAATGAGAGTCTGGATTCTGGTTGAAGGTATTTTGGACCATTCTTCTTTACAAAACATATCTGGTTTGTTGGTTTCTGAGAATGGACAGTGTGCTTAAAATCACACCACAGGGTTTCAATAATATTCAGGTCTGGGGACTAAGATGTCCATTTCAGAACACTGTACTTGTTCCTCTGCATGATTTTCGATTTTGAGCAGTGTTGTCATTGTCTTGTTGAAATATCCAGCCCCGGCGCAATTTCAACTTTCTCACTGATTCATGAACATTTTTCTCAAGAATCTGCTGATATTGACTGGAATCCATGTGACCCTCAACTTTAAGAAGATTCCCAGTACCTGCACTGGCCCCATAGCCCCACAGCATAATGGAACCACCTCCAAATTTTACTGTAGGTAGCAAGTGTTTTTCTTAGAATGCTGTGTTCTATTTCTGTCCCTTGTTATGTCCAAATAACTCAATTTTAGTTTCATCATTCCACAGCACCTTATTCCAAAATGAAGCTGGCTTGTCCAAATGTGCTTTAGCATACCTCAAGCGACTCTGTTTGTGGCATGTACGCAGAAATGGCTTCCTCTCTTCCTCGTTACAGCATCATACAGCATCACCCTGCACAAAGTGCACTGTATAGTTGAACAATACACAGAGACTCTATCTGCAGCAAGATCATGTTGTAGGTCTTTGGAGCAGGTCTGTGGGTTGACTATGACTGTTCTCACAATCCTTCGTTTCAGCTTATCTGAGATTTTTCTTGGCCTGCCACTTCAGGCTTTAACTAGTACTGTGCCTGCGGTCTTCCATTTCCTCACTATGTTCCTCACAGTGGAAACTTACAGCTGAAATCTCTGAGATAGCTTTTTGTATCCTTCCCCTAAACCAGGATGTTGAACAATCTTTGTTTTCAGGTCATTTGAGAGTTGTTTAGAGGCTTCCATGTTGCCATTCATTAAAAGAGATGCAAAGAAGGGAAACATTTGCAAATGGCCACCTTAAATACCCTTTCTCATGATTGGATTCACCTCTGTAAGGAGGTCAAAGATCAGTGAGCTTATCAAACCAATTTTGTGTTCCAATAATTAGTGCTAAATGTATTCAAAACAATAAAATGACAAGGGTGCCCAAATTTATGCACCTGCCCAAATTTGTTTAAATATTTATTGCACACTTTCTGTAAATACTCGAAAGTTCATTTACTTCTCAAATATCAGTGTGTTCATCTGCTATATGATATATTTAACTGAAATTTCTGATCCAGACAACCAATGATTTATAAAGAAAAATCCTGAAAATTATCAGGGGTGCCCAAACTTTTGCATACAACTGCATTTGGTCAGGCCAAGCTTTTTCAAACTGCAGCCACACAGAAACAAATCTTGAGTAAAATAAACTCTAGTTGCCCCGTGTCACTTCCAGTCAGTATAACTGTTATCCCCAGCCTACTCTTGGCAATTTCATTACCTTCTCTGGCAGAATAGAAAATACATTTGCACCACTGGGCATCAATAAGGGCAGCATAAGGGCCAATCCATTCCTGTTAGCATTACAGCCCAACACTGCAAATCCAGAGAGGAACCCAGACCTGAGTTAGTGGAAATCAGCAATTACAGCAAAGTCTGGCCTCCAAAACTGGGCAGCACTTACGTCTTTGTTTATTCAATGACATTAGCAATGAGGCCTATTGTTTATTCAATGACATTAGCAATGAGGCCTATACCTACCTGAGCTAGCAGCATAGCTGCTAGCATGAAATATTCCCCTTGGGTAGTCCAAATGGATATTTCATTTTGAGTTCAACATTTGGTGAACTTTGACACATGAATTCTCTCCTGCAACTCCCTTATAGTGATACCTAACTACATGGAAAATTCAACGAGTTGATAACATACAGAGCACAGATGCGGTGGTAAAAGAGGGCCTCTCTCTAGCTAACAAATTCCTTTACAAAGCATTCTAGATTCCAGGGGCCTCATGTACAAAGACTAACGTGGACTTTCTACTAAAACATGGCATACGCCAAAACCCTGAATCTGGCGTAAGCACAAATATATGCAGATGTATCAAAGTGTGCGTAGCCAAGAATCCATGCACATTTCATTTGTACATCCCACTGAACGTGGAATTGAGCGAAGAACCAAACTCCTCCCTGGCCACGCCCCATTTAAATATGCAATTTCATGTAAATAAGCCCTTTGAGCAGGAATTCCCCACAACATCAGACAACATGAACACAGGAAGAAATTATACTGTAGATGATTGGAAATTACGTGGAGATACACAGGGACAGTTTATTCAGTACACTGTTATAGGGTTAATCATGAAGCTGGAAAAATGCTTGTGGGAGCTACAGTGTGTGCGTGAGGCCAACAGCGCGCACGCACTGTCGTTAAAAAGGTGAGGTCCGCCTCCACTGACAGTGTGACTCACAATTTACACACGCATTTATTGACAAATACTGACCGCAGGAAGTCTGTTAAGAAGCTCGGCAGCTCACCATCAAGCAAAAATAAAAAAAACAATCATAATAAAAACATAATTGAATGTGCACATGCACAAATGTGCCTGTGCTGGTTTTCGTTTGGAACGGATAAACACGGATAAACTATTTTAACACAAGCAGCCCCCATCACGCACCGTGCCAGCTGCCTGATGCGCATCACATATGATTTGAACATTGATGGAATGAAAATGTTTCCTATTAACAAAAACAAATTCATCATGTGATGGCGCCTTTATAGCAACATGTGTGCATTCAGTAGCTTTTGGGGAACCAGCTCTCGCTGCAAAATGTGCTGCAATGTTGGAATTTACCTGGATGACTTTCGGATGATTGCATTCCACACAGCTGGTCAGCGCAAGGTTGACTGGCACAATCCTGACTGATCAGCCAGCTCACGCCGGAATGCCCGATGCCAGGAAGCCCAGCGTGGGCAGCACCTGTATGGGCACAGACAACCCCTGGCTCCACAGCATATTGCGCTCTGCCGGCCGCAGTTCTGTGCGCAACTCCAGTAACTGTGGCCTTGGTAATCAAAATCAGTTTTTGAGCCAATTATCCTCATTTGGAAGTAAATCCTCATGTTCCCTGAATACACGCTCACATCAGATTGTACCATTTGCAAGGTCCTCTAACAACGCTATCACAGCCACTGTTAGTGCCATTTTACGCATCACTTTGCGTGTGGTTTTATATCCAGCCATATAATTGCAAACACGTGGGTGTGTTAAATGTTCATCAGCAGTGATGCCGGTAACGTGTTACTTAGTAATGCATTACTTAGTAACGCATTACTTAGTAACGCATTACTCTAATCTGACCACTTTTTTTAGTAACGAGTAATCTAACGAGTTAATCTTTTCAAATCAGTAATCAGATTAAAGTTACTTCTCCAAGTCACTGTGTGTTACTATTATTTTTGCATTGTGGGTCGATAGCAGCATTAAACTTGGTCCGTGGGCAGGGGGTCTGGGTTCGACTGAAGTGCCCACTTTAAGCGAGCTGTGAGCTTTTCATCCTCGGTTTTCTGCGGCAGCTACGACTCGTCCTCACCTCTTAAAGCTCGGTGACAACAGTACACCTGCACTGAGTTTTACAAAGACATTTTTATGTTTTTTTTCTCCTTTATTTAGAATTCTGAGCTGAGCCGCTCTGTATCTGCTGCTAAAAACAGCTGATCCTCCATGACACGTCAACAACTAACACTATCTTCCACTCAAATGCACCTAAACTCTCTTTCTGAGGACCACATGATGTGAAAACGCAATAAAACTTTCTTACCTGTAAATCTGGTCATGTTTTCTGCATAAATAAATGTTATCCATTGTTTGTGCTCAAACGTCAAAGCAGGGGCGAATCCAGATGGAATGGGGGCGTGGGGCAGGGATGTGCCTCCCTCCCCCACAACACCCCTAGATTAAAGGTCCAGTTTTGAAGCCGTTTTTTTTTTTTTTACAACTACTACTACTACTTATAATAATAATAATTTCAACAAGTAAAATGTTTAGAGAGAATTTAAATGTTAGAAAAATGTTAGAAAGAATTTAATAGTTACATTTATAAACAATGCAGGTTAGAAATTGCAAGTTTTACTGTTACAGTGCTGTCAACAGTTAAATATGAGGTCAAAAAAGAGGTCTTTATTTTACTTTTTATAAAACAAGTATTTATATTCATTGAAGTCAAGAAAGGGTGACTATAAAGTGAGTTTTGGCAAAACTGGTATCATTGTCATGTTGAGGTGGCAGAGGGTTGTTGTCGGCAGATGGGGAAACTAACTAAAAAAGTAACTAGTAATCTAACTTAGTTACTTTTACTATTGAGTAATCAGTAAAGTAACTAAGTTACTTTTTCAAGGAGTAATCAGTAATTGGATTACTTTTTCAAAGTAACTGTGGCAACACTGTTCATCAGTGTGTCTCTGGTGTTCACATCACTCTGATGACTCCTTGTTTTCACACTATTAACGGTTCCCTGCTTCACCCGTACATGTCGGCAGTGGCACAATAGGTATAGAACCGTGCGTAAGCCAGCCAAGATTTCTGCGTGACGCACTGCACATTTCCACGCTCAAGTCACTTTTGATACATCTGCACGTGGACGTGGAGACGGGTGTACGCCAGGTTTTTGTGTGTACGTACACTTTGTACATGAGGCCCCAGGCGTGGACCCCAAACTGTCTGCTTTGGAGATGCTCTGACACACACAAGGATTCCTTTCATCTCAGTCTTTGCCATTCTCACCCTATGATGATGTCACAAAGATGTGATGGATCAAATGTCACATTCTTAGTGCCCCCTGTTGTTTGGAGGCCAGAATAACAGTTGGACATCATACCTGTACTATCAACACAAGACTCAAATAGATTATGAACATAAAAATATGCAAAAAAAAAAAAAAATCGCCAGCATCAAAGTTGTCATTTTGTCCCAAAACTTTTTATATGCACAAATTTAATAAATTCAAATTTAGTTGCCGTATCTTTTTGTAATTTTCCAGTTTAACTCAGAGAGCTTGGCAATGATTGACAGGGTAGACAGCCACTGGGTAGCCAGGAGCTACTGCAGCCCCCCTCCACCTGCCTTGTACAGTCCCAGTGCTGAGTCAGTGCATTAGTGTTATTAATGTGAGAGGACTCTGAATGCTGCCTCACCCACCGCTTAGGCTGGAGCTTGGCTTCTTTCTTTCCCAGTCAGCTCTGAGCCACATAAGAATCCGCCTGACATGTTATTTTGTTGATGCTGGATGAATGATGAATTCGAAGCAGGTGTGGTTGTCAGTGAGAGACTGCTTTCACACTCAAATGTACTAAATCAGAGAAGTTAACTTATCTTGTGACTGCTTCACAGCAGTTATGTACAAAAACTCAAACAGACACACCTCCACACAACACCGAATGAAATCGGTATGAATTTAGCAATGAATGAAAGAGAAAGAAAGGGAGGTGGTAGAGAGAGGTGTGAAGTGACAGGGTCTGACGGAGAGGCAGGGAAGGGAGTTTCTGTGCGCAAATTTACTAAATCAGAGTAATTGTTATTTTCTGATTAACAGCAGTTGTATTCTAAAACTTAAATAACAGTCACAAGTCCTCACAACCCTGCAGAAAGGATTTTGTAAGAATGTTGCTTTCACTTTTTTCTGTACGTGTGTGGTTGAAGTTAGCTTTAAAATGAGCTTCTTTGTCATTTTTTTTAACTTCCAAAGGAAATAAAATTTGAATAAGTAATAAATCGGTCTTCTCAGTTTAAAAAAATGTAAAAATTCTAAACTAGCAAAATCTTTTATTTCAAAATAAAGAAATCTCTGCAACATAATATGAATTCTCAAAATAACAGACTTTAATGTAACAATTAATTCTGACTTTTACAGTGATTTTGCATTATTTTGGGTTTTATAATTGTATTCATATTTCGTCGTACAGTTTCATTTCGCATCAGTTTTTAATACTCTTGTAGAAAGAAGTCTTAGTTTACATTTTAATGCCTTGATTCATTATTATTTCTCTCTCTCTGTCTCTTGACCTGCAATGCATAGTGGTGCAGAGAAGCCAATAACATGTGAGTGTTGATGAGTGAGCGATGACAGGAGATAGTTCTGGATTTGGGAGTCTCTCCATATGTGGGATCTCGGGCAGATTGCACGGACCCCGTATCTGTTGACTAACTACACAATCCACACTCCAAGTGTGTGAGTTAGCAACAACAAGTACAGCATGTTTGCTGCAGAGTAGCTGTGATTGGGACAATCGTCAAGTGAAGTCATGAGTGTTTGTGCTGCGCTGGTGATGCATGTGTCTGCGGGCAAGAAAACAGGAACAGCAAGAGGGGAAAACTAGAATTTGGAGACATAGTCGCGACACTATTAAAAATAAGCATCTGACATTTAGACTTGTTGCTATATTTAAACATTCCCAGCATCTTTTTAACATATGCCATTCTGATTGGTTTGTTTCTTGGTACCACCAATGATTAATTAGTGGTTAGCACTGTTGCCTCACAGCAAGAAGGTCATGGGATTGATTGCTACCTGTGGCCTTTCTGTGTGGAGTTTGCCTGTTCTCCACATATTTGCGTGGGTTCCCTCTGGGTGCGCCGGCTTCCTCCCACATCCAAAGACATGCAGGTTAGGTGAATTGGAAACTTTCAATTGTCTGTAGGTGTGTATGCAGGTGTGAATGTGTTTGTTTGTCTTTATGTGGCCCTGCGACACACTGCCTCACTGTTTCTCCTGTGCTCTTATCGTGAAAAACTCTTGTGCAAGAAAGAGGAAATGTTCTGTGACAATGTGGCTAGCTTTGAAGAAGCCCCAGTCACACGGTGAAGGAGCTACTATTAGTTTGTGTTTGATTTTGTCTGACAAAATCTTTTTTTCCATCTGGCAAATTGAGTTCTTTATCTGCTGATATCAACAAAGTTTGTCAGAAAGTTTTGTGCATGTTCAGATCTTTGAGGGGAGTTCAGAAAGAGATCTTTCCATTTTGAGTTTGAGAGAGTGGTACACAGAGGGGACATGCAACATTTCTGGGCAGAATGCACAGAGAAAACTGACTTCACGTGTTGACAGCGACAGACTGGATATTCCACTGTTTTCAGTGATAGGCTGACGGGAAAATTATGCATTTTTTCATCTTAATGAGCAGGAATCACGAACAGCAACAAATGGATTATGTACCTGCAGAGACCCATGGATTTAAACAGATAGGAATTGTTTTGAAGCTTCCATGTGAGTCAGAGTTTTCAGTTTTAATACACAAAAAATGGTATGTAACAACACACAACATGACAAGATAGTAGCTCATGTATATAGTTTGTTCCGAGGTAAAGGTGCCTTGGCACTTGCACGCATTTTGGTTCCGCACTCCCACGCACTTTGTCATGATAATGTCACCTGCTGTGTTCCCAGCTGGATGCCGTGCTTTGTACCACTGGACACTGTGTATATAAAATAATTGTTTTGTAGTGGATTAATCATTTTCTCTCAGAGTTTGGCTGTTGAAAACACCTCTAATCACTTCGTGAATCAAAGAGGACCATTCCAGCTGCAGTCTCTCTCTCTCTCTCTCTCTCTCTCTCTCTCTCTCTCGTGCACCTCATGAGGTGCAGAACGTCTCTCTCTCGTGCACCTCATGAGGTGCAGAACACATTTAGAACAGTCTAAAAGGTCATTATTTATTATGCTTACAGTGTAATGGCTTGGTAAAATGGCATGTTCATTCCTTCTTATAAGTAGCTGTAAAATTATGTTTATGCAGGATTCTCCCCAGACAATGGAACAACGGCGAAACATCATCATACTGCCATCTAGCACCTTTAGTGTCATGTCAAAAATCCATCTGCGTGTCCAGCCTGTACAAAACAGCGTCATGAAGACATTCTGCGTGCACGCTCATGGCAGGACTAGTGTCCAGCAACACGAACGGCAGCATCAAAACGTTAGAATCCAAAATTCGACAGACTCTGAAAATATTAAGAGTTTTGGGGTGAAGTGTGTCGCCTCCTGTCTCTCTGTACAGCCTCTGTAAATCTGAACCTTTACTTTTGAATGAAAGCTCACAAGCTTTGTTATCAGACGAAGCAGTGTTCATTTTGTCACTGTGTCAGCCTGATGTTTCTGCTTTTCCTCAAATGTACATCACATGCTGAGAAATGCAGACAGATGCAGAGTAAAATGTAGCGTAATAAGATTTTTTCCAGAAATGCACCTGCTGACTCAGGGAGGAAAGTTGGACCTTTTCTTTTTCTATTTTTATTTTATTTTTTGACAATATAGAGAAGTATCAAAATCTGAATCACAAGGACAAGGTGAGATTTTCACACTCTGAAGTGAATGCCCCCAGCCTGGTGATATTGTGACTTGGGAATTCAGACTTTTCAAATTGAAAACTATGCAGGGGAAAAGTGGAAAAAAGTCTGGAATCTCCCACATTTTAAAGTGTCTTTCTGTACATTATTTTTTTCTTTCAAATAAGTTTATTGCACATTTGTTACATACAGTGTGTCAACAAAACACAAACATTTTAGTTGAATTTAACTAATCAACAATTCAGCACAGAATCAGACCAGAAACAGAACTAAAAGATTTTCATTTTTGTCTCTGGGCTTTAGGACACAAGGTCTGATAGGACACCGGATGGAAGTGTTGCACGCGGTGATAGTACCGTTATACTAAAAATTTCTTGGAAGAACCCTGTTATGATACATTTAACATCTCGTTATAAATCAGTCAGATGAGTGCGCTGTGATGCGCTGCGCTGATGCAATCACACTTGTTTTTTTTAATTGTTTGCATAGTGTTCACGTGAAGTTCACATAGTTAATGCATGACAGAAATTTTGAACATTTCAAAATTTTCTGTGCGCACTTCCGTGCACAGTTTACAATGGTTTGCAACGAGTTTACTCTCCTGCGTGGTGGATTGCATACCGGTGCGCAGATCAAATTTGTGCAAGTGTCAAGGCAGCTTAATTCATGGAGACAAGTGCATAGTCCACAGTAACCCATGATGCCCTGGGCAAACATTGATAAGCTTACTATTGGGGAGGTGATGGTCTAGTGGTTAAGGCATTGGGCTTGAAACCAGAAGATCCTCAGTTCAAATCCCAGCCTGACTGGAAAATCACTAAGGGCCCTTGGGCAAGTGCTTTAATCCCCTATTGTGTAGTGAGCGCTTTGTATGGCAGCACCCTGACATCGGGGTGAAAGTGAGGCATTATTGTAAAGCACTTTGAGCATCTGATCCAGATGGAAAAGCGCTACATAAATGCAGTCCATTTACTATTGGCAAATGATACTTTTCCAAAGTACAGTTTGGTGAGTTTGACCTTTTGACCCCCAAATCACTAGGTTTCTTGAGGTTCACCATGCCTAACAAACATACACCAAGTTTTGTGACAATCAGGCACTTAGGATTGAAGCCATTGCACTCAAGATTTTTACAAACCACGATACAGTGACCTTAACCTTTAGGTTAAAGGTTGGTGACAACTGAAATTAGTGTGCTTATACTCCAGCAACCTTAACCTTTGACTTTTTAACCTCAAAATTAACAGGCTTCTTGGGGTCACTATGTGTAATACATATATAATATCACATGACTGACTGACAGCTTTGACATCACGTCCACCATGGTTAAAAAAAACACACATACACAAACATTACTGGTAAATTACCTGCAAATTATCAACAACCTTTTCTGCATGTATGAAAGGAAACTAACACCATACAGTCAGGGTGGTTGCCTCCAACTGTATAGCCGGGTCAACCTTGCCGGGTCACGGCGAGGTTGAACACGTTAGTCACATGCTATGTTTCACAGGTAATATGGCCCTGGAATGATGTTATAAAAATTTAAATGTCTCTTGATAGGAAAAAGGTTGCCCATCCCAATTTCGACATTCCATCTCTATCGGGGGGGCATTTAAGAAGTAGGTTATTTCTGAAAGGCCTGATAATGGACCTATGTCATCTGAAAAATATCACCCCTTTATGTTAAGAGATGAAAGAGAAAAATACAGACAAAAGGAAAGAATTTGAGCCCTTCACAGCTGCATCTGATGCACATAACAAAACCACTGCCCTCCTCTGGAGTCTACAACAAACTGCTTCCTTCTCACAGCAGCCATTTATATCATCAGTCACCGCACCTTCATTTTACAACTAAGGACACATGTTGTGGACTGACCTGCATGATATGGACACACAGGGCTGTGATGAGCTGCTATCCATGTCGCAGATGGCCTATAACGGAGCTGCTGCACAATGGAAGCTACAAATGGTGCTTGATGTGTCTCATCGCCAGTGAGGGCACGGGTTCCTCTTCAGCTGGGATCACTCTGACAGCTCTGCACCGGGCTATGAGTCAGCGGTTACGAAACCGGAGCCAGCACATCTGCTATCTAGCACCACGTCACTGTTTGCACATGAAACTTCCATGCATGTTCACAACTGTGTTCATGCAATGTGGTTCTCAAAACATTAACATTCATGTCTGGAATTTACATGACAAGTCAACCCCTCTGAGTAAATATAGGGAGCTAATCAATAATCTAAATTTGTGAGGGAAAAACCCTAATCAATCATACTTCAGCCATACGTGAGAAGTGTTAAATATGAGCAGGATGATGCTTCATTAACACTTTCCCTTCTCTGTGAGACTGTCAACAGATCGAGCCGTGAAACTGTCACATTCCATATTCCTGAATTATTCCTGACTGAATATGGACGATTCCATGTTCTATATGCACAAATGGTCCCATGCATGCACACACAAGTGCATGCATGCACATGCACCTGTGTGTGCACAAAGTCACACAGACGTAATATCCAGAGTTCTGGTCATATGTGCATGCACTCTGCAGATACACTTGCTTCCTTCTGCTCAACTCTCGGCAGCTGAACACAGGCCGGGGTTTTGGGGCTGCAGCCTTCGGGCACAGCAGCTTCTTCCTGTGTCTGCACATTCCACTGTCAGTGAACCTGCAGCTAAAAATAGAAAGCTAAAAAGCCAGTGCTCATGCACACACATGCATGCTCCCACACAGAGGATACACCAGGAGAATGTATATACTCTATTAAATGTGCTACAGGCTGTTTACTGAGGCACAGGATGAGGGGAAACAAACACAGTGCCATGGGATCAATAAATAATTTCCTTTCTAATACTTTATTTTTCAGACCATGGGCGTTTTCAGTGAAAATAATCTTCCCTCCAGCAAAAATTGTGTGCTGACACATGGTCCATATTTAGGGCTGCAGGTAGCAATTACTTTCATTATTGATTAATCTAGCCATTGCTTTTACACCTAACCAATTAATGATGTAATCTCTATTGTAGACAAATGCTAATCGCAGCTTCCCAGATAGGTTGTGGGCAAGATAGGCTGGTCACTACCTCCCTGGAGTGGCAAATGTTTTAATACAGCATTTTGGTCACCTATTTACTGGGACTTGAAAAAGTATGACAGCCATCCCCGGGTGGTAGCTGTAGCTGATTAGGGTGAAAAATTACAGTTGCACAGGAGTCAAACATATGCTCCAGTCATCTTGAGAAGTATACCCCTTTATTTGTCCGATCATAGGCAGTTTGGACTAGCTATGGCTGGATGAAATAGAGATATGGAGTAAAAATTGCAAATAATAAAGCTAATAGTAAAATAATTAGCTGGAGCAATTTCTAGTAAGTCCAGCAATGCCATCAGCACTCAGAATAAGAGCATTCATTCAGAATAACAAGAATCGAATGACAAAATGGGCAGATTTTGTCTGGAAAATGAAGAAGAACAGAGAATGTTCAACCACAAAATATCAAAGAATGAATATAGTCATGTTGTTGGCTTCTATGTCTGCCTTACAAAGTTTTTGTTCTTTCTATGGTTAAACATTGTCAGTTTGGACAAATTATTATTACTAGTATTGTTATTATTATTATTAGTAGTAGTAGTAGTACTCATTATTTCTTCAACAGAGACATGAGTGAAGGTGAAAGATGGATAATGTGTCACAATGCAATAAAAAAAAAAACTATTTCAGGTTTTAATGAGGGAAAGAGGACAAACTGTGCAGAGGGGAGCTGCAGGCTACAACAGGAGAAGGATGCTGAGGATGCAGTTGCCAGGCAGGAGGGAGGCCAAAAAACGAGGTTTGTAGATGTGGTGAGGGAGGACATGCAGGTGGCTGGGGTGACAGAAGAAGACATAAAGGAAAGGGTGAGATAGCCCGACAACTGGCCTCTCTCTCTCCTAGCCTGTGATTGGCTGGCGGCCGAGCCGCTGACGCCTCACTTTGATGTGGAGCGAGCGCTGCTCTCCTATTGGTTGTTTGGGAGCAGGAAATCTCATTTCAAAATGGAGGCCAGTATCGGCCCAATTCATAGCCGGGCTGGTTGGTGGGCTACGCAAACAGCACTGAATCCCTCTAGTGGCTGTTATACTGCATTACAACATGACTTCACTCCTGTCAACTGAACCAGCATTATCATCCTACACATAACCACAGGGCGCTACAATGAACAGCCTGCTCCAGTTTTAATTTAAATGCTCACATTCATTCATTCATTACACCCCAGCTAAACTAGTTTTGCTGTATTTACAACTTCTTGAATAGTTTATTATCCAAATATTTGTCATTTAATGGTCCAGATTATCATACATGCAGTGGCTTAAAAAGTGAATTAGGAAGGGAGGCCAGTGAGCAGGAGGCCAGCTCAGTGGAACAACAGGTGGCTGACTTCCTGCAATCTAAAGGTATTCAAATGGACTGTAATAACATTGAAGCATGCCACCCCCTGCCCAGGAGACAGGATGGAGACAAGCAAGCTGTTATAATGAGGTTTGTCAACAGAAAACATAAAATGGCATTGTTAAAACAGGGACGGAAACTCAAAGGAACAAACGTATTCATCAATGAACATCTGACCAAAAGAAACGCAGACATCGCCAGGAAAGCTCGTTTCTTAAAAAAGCAGGGAAAAATTCAACAGACATGGACATCCAACTGCAAAACATTTATCAAATTGAACGGAACACCAGAACAAGCGAAGGTTATGGTAATCAGGAACATCGAGGAACTGGACAAATACGACCAATAAGGTATGAGGACATAATCACAACACCATGACACAGACCAGAGGAACCTATTCATCTACTACATCATCTACATCTGGAGACAAGAAGGATATAACTCACAGGATTGCTGATCATGGAGAAGTAGAACTGAGAACATTTAAATACACAGACCACAATGTACTGGACTTGGAGCACGATATAGACCCGGACAATAATTTCTTCTCAAATATCAGTGACAGTTGTTGCTATTATACAGATGAACAGTTTAATCGGATCATTAAAACGGATAACAAATTATCAATAATCCATTTCAACAGCAGAAGTCTATATGCAAACTTTAACAACATTAAAGAATATTTAAGTCAATTTAAAAAAATATTTAACAGAAACATGGATCAATGAAGATAAAGGAATGGATTTTGAACTGGATGGATATGAATTTAATTGTGTAAACAGAAAGAATAAGAGTGGAGGAGGAGTGGCTGTGTATGTGGATAAGAACATGGATTACAAAATAGTAGACAATATGACAACTGTGATTGATAACTTATTAGAATGTATAACTATTGAAATATGTGAAGAAAAAAGCAAAAATGTATTAGTCAGCTGTATATATAGAGCACCAGGATCTAGTATTGAAACATTCACTGACTGTATGGGAAAAATGTTCTCAAAAACTAATCAAAAAACTGTGTTCATTTGTGGTGACTTAAATATTGATCTGCTCAATCCAAATAAGCATAAAATAACAGATGAATTGATCAGTATAATGTACAGTATGAGTTTATATCCAAAAATCACCAGGCCAAGCAGAATTACATCCCATAGTGCCACCTTAATTGATAATATATTCAGCAATGATATTGAGAATAACACTGTGAGTGGATTATTAATCAATGACATTAGTGATCATCTACCAGTTTTCATCGTTTATAATAGAAACCATCAGCGGAATCAGCCAGAGGAGAAAATAAAATACAGGCGAGTGCGGACAGAGGAAAACATGAACACACTAAAGAAGGATTTACAGGAGCAAAACTGGGAAAAGGTATACAGTGAAAGTGATGTTGATAGTGCATATGAAACTTTTTTACAAATATTTACATCATTATATGATAAAAATTGTCCAATTAAACAAGACTACAGAAAACAAAAAATCCAAGCTCGACCATGGATGACGAAAGGGTTACGAAATGCATGTAATAAGAAAAATACACTGTATAGAGAATTCATAAAACTAAAGACTAAAGAAAATAGATATAAGAAATACAAAAATAGATTAACTAATATTATACGGGTATGTAGGAAGGAATATTATAGTAACATATTATATAATAACAAAAACAATATTAAAGGAATATGGGATATATTAAATAGCATTATCAAAAATGGTAATAAAAAACAGAGTTACACTCAGTATTTCATTGATAATAATGTCAAGAAGGAAAATAAGGATGAGGTAGTCAACGGTTTTAATAATTTTTTTGTAAATATTGGACCAAGCTTGGCAGAAAAAATTCCCGATTCCCAACCTGAGGATTGGGATAATAACCTCATAGAAAGAAATCCCTGTTCAATGTTCCTCACAGCAGTGGATGGAAATGAAATTATAGACATTGTGAATAATTGTAAATATAAAACATCTATCGATTTAAATGAAATTGATATGGTGGTGGTAAAACAGGTCATTGAATGGATTGTAGAACCATTAACATACATCTGTAACTTATCATTTCAAACCGGTAAATTTCCCAATCAAATGAAAATAGCTAAGGTTGTGCCGCTGTATAAGACTGGGGATAGACACCACTTCACAAATTATAGACCTGTTTCTTTGCTTCCACAATTTTCCAAATTATTAGAAAAGTTATTCAATAATAGATTAGACAAATTCATAAATAAACATAAATTACTTACTGATAGTCAATATGGATTCAGAGCACATAGTTCAACATCACTTGCATTAATAGAATCAGTTGAGGAGATTACAAACGCCATAGACCACAAATTACATTCAGTTGGAATATTTATAGACCTTAAAAAGGCTTTTGATAAAATCAATCATGACATATTAATCAATAAACTTGAACGGCATGGGATTAGGGGGTTGGTGTTGCACTGGGTGAGAAGCTACTTAAGTAACAGAAAACAGTTTGTGAAGTTGGGGGAATATACATCATCATGCTTGGACAATGCTTGTGGCGTCCCACAGGGGTCAGTATTGGGTCCAAAACTGTTTCTAATTTATATAAATGATATTGTCAATGTTTCCAAAATATTAAAATTAGTATTATTTGCAGATGACAAGCATTTTTTTGTTCAGGGGGGATTTGCAGGAGTTACTGAGGAGGATCAGTATAGAAATGGGAAAATTGAAAATATGGTTTGACAGAAACAAATTATCATTAAACTTAAGTAAAACAAAATACATGTTATTTGGCTATTGTAATACAGACATACAGGTTCAGTTACAAGTTGAGGGGGTAGATATTGAAAGGGTACATGAAAATAAGTTTCTGGGGGTGATAATAGATGATAAGATAAACTGGAAGACTCATATAAAACATATACAAAGTAAACTGTCAAGAAGCATTTCAGTTCTAAACCAAACAAAACATATTCTGGACCACAACTCACTCCGCATTCTTTACTGCTCACTGGTTTTACCATATTTACAGTACTGTGCAGAGGTATGGGGTAATACTTATAAAGGTACAACACAATCACTATCAGTAATGCAGAAAAGAGCTATAAGAATTATTCATAATACTGGCTATAGAGATCATACAAATCCACTATTTTTACAATCCAAATTCTTAAAATTCACAGACTTGGTTCATTTTCAAACAGTACAAATCATGTATAAAGCAATAAACAATTTACTTCCAGCAAATATTAAAAATATGTTTTTTAACAGATCAGGGGATTGCAGTCTGAGGGGGAAATTTAATTTAAAGCATCAGTGGGCACGAACAACATTAAAAGGTTTCTGTATTTCTGTCTGTGGGGTGAGGATGTGGAACAGATTGGGAGTGGGGCTCAAGCAATGTCCAAGCATGAACCAGTTCAAACAGCGGTACAAAAATATGTTTTTTTCTAGGTATAGGGAGGAGGATGGGTAATGAGGGTTAGGGTGTTTTTGTTTTTTGCTTCGGCTTGTAAATATATAGTATTTTGTATATATATATATATATAGATAGATATATATCTATATATATATATATATAGATATCGGTTTTCTCTCAAAGATTCTTGAGAGGGTAGTTGTAAAACAGTTAACTGATCACCTGCAGAGGAATGGTCTATTTGAAGAGTTTCAGTCAGGTTTTAGAATTCATCATAGTACAGAAACAGCATTAGTGAAGGTTACAAATGATCTTATGGCTTCGGACAGTGGACTTATCTCTGTTCTTGTTCTGTTGGACCTCAGTGCTGCTTTTGATACTGTTGACCATAAAATTTTATTACAGAGATTAGAGCATGTCATAGGTATTAAAGGCATTGCGCTGCGGTGGTTTGAATCATATTTGTCTAATAGATTACAGTTTGTTCATGTAAATGGGGAATCTTCTTCACAGACTAAAGTTAATTATGGAGTTCCACAGGGTTCTGTGCTAGGACCAATTTTATTCACTTTATACATGCTTCCCTTGGGCAGTATTATTAGACAGTATTGCTTAAATTTTCATTGTTACGCAGATGATACCCAGCTTTATCTATCCATGAAGCCAGAGGATACACACCAATTAGCTAAACTGCAGGATTGTCTTACAGACATAAAGACATGGATGACCTCTAATTTCCTGCTTTTAAACTCAGATAAAACTGAAGTTATTGTACTTGGCCCCACAAATCTTAGAAGCATGGTGTCTAACCAGATCGTTACTCTGGATGGCATTTCCCTGATCTCTAGTAATACTGTGAGAAATCTTGGAGTTATTTTTGATCAGGATATGTCATTCAAAGCGCATATTAAACAAATATGTAGGACTGCCTTTTTGCATTTACGCAATATCTCTAAAATCAGAAAGGTCTTGTCTCAGAGTGATGCTGAAAAACTAATTCATGCATTTATTTCCTCTAGGCTGGACTATTGTAATTCATTATTATCAGGTTGTCCTAAAAGTTCCCTAAAAAGCCTTCAGTTGGTTCAGAATGCTGCAGCTAGAGTACTGACGGGGACTAGCAGGAGAGAGCATATCTCACCCGTGTTGGCCTCCCTTCATTGGCTTCCTGTTAATGCTAGAATAGAATTTAAAATTGTTCTTCTTACTTATAAGGTTTTGAATAATCAGGTCCCATCTTATCTTAGGGACCTCGTAGTACCATATTATCCCATTAGAGCTCTTCGCTCTCAGACTGCGGGCTTACTTGTAGTTCCTAGGGTTTGTAAGAGTAGAATGGGAGGCAGAGCCTTCAGCTTTCAGGCTCCTCTCCTGTGGAACCAGCTCCCAATTCAGATCAGGGAGACAGATACCCTCTCTACTTTTAAGATTAGGCTTAAAACTTTCCTTTTCGCTAAGGCTTATAGTTAGGGCTGGATCGGGTGACCCTGGACCATCCCTTGGCTATGTTGCTTTAGACGTAGACTGTGGGGGGGTTCCCATGATGCACTGTTTCTTTCTCTTTTTGCTCCGTATGCATCACTCTGCATTTAATCATTAGTGATCGATCTCTTTTTCCTGGTTCTTTCCCTCAGCCCCAACCAGTCTCAGCAGAAGACTGCCCCTCCCTGAGCCTGGTTCTGCTGGAGGTTTCTTCCTGTTAAAAGGGAGTTTTTCCTTCCCACTGTGGCCAAGTGCTTGCTCATAGGGGGTCGTTTTGACCGTTGGGGTTTTTCATAATTATTGTATGGCCTTGCCTTGCAATGTGGAGCGCCTTGGGGCAACTGTTTGTTGTGATTTGGCGCTATATAAGAAAAAAGTTGATTGATTGATTGATAGGAATCTATGTGTATATGTGGCAAAGGGTATCACTGGTTGTGGGGAAGAAGGGGTAGGGAAAAATAAGCTGATGCTTCACCCTACCCCTTTTCGGACATGTTGGGTACACAGTAGGAACTTTTTTGTTGTTGTCTTCACTGATCTATCTTGTAATTGTTGTTGTATCAAATGTTCGAAATAAACAGTTTTCATTCATTCATTCATTCAATTAAAGGTTGTAGCTGTAGTAGTTGTGATTTATCAAAAACATTTTGACCCAAACTCACATAAATAAATGAAAGGTGCAGTGTGTTATATTTAGGGGTGTTTATGGATGGAGCCCCTCATGGAAGCTCCCATATAGATACAGTAGCCCAAAACAGACATACTGTACTTACAGCTGCTGGAAGACTGAAGAACAAAAGATAAGGAATTAGCGGTTGCTCTGCCATACGCCAGTGACTGGTTGCTAGTGCAGGCTAACGAGTTTGAGAACTCTTATTTATGTTTAATGGAGGCTCACATAGTTGATTATCACAAGAGAGGACAAGGGAGCGTGAATCCTTATCGTCAAGAAGCAAAAACGTGAAGGGAAACAAAATTGTGACCAGTGGCTGCAATATGCAATCTACAATTTCACCACTAGATGGCACTAAGTCCTGCAGACTGTAGCTTTCAGCATTTGTCATCATATTGAAAATCTGCTATTAATATATGTCAGCTTTTGTACTTTAGTGGCAGGGAAACACAAACAGCTGTTTTTTTTTTTCATTGAAAAGCTGTAAAATATATAATATTTACCAATGAATATAATGAATATGTGACCATTTTTCACATTTAAAAACACAATTTCCACTAATACATATCTTTTAGGTGGTCTGTTGAAATTTACAGAAATGTATTTAATCAGATTTTTAGAAACATTAGATGAGCGACTGTTCATCAGAACCTGTGTTTGTGTTGCCATATACAGACCAAAACACCAGCAAGACCCTTTGTAGAGTTTTGAAACTTGGTTGAGACTGGTTTCTTTAAAGATACAAAAACCCCAGGTTTCATTTTTGTTGGAATAACAATGTTTAGACATTTCATATGCCATTTTATGTTCAGTAATTCTGAAAATGCTAAATATCAAACATTATATGTTTCTCTAGAATCTATTGTGCTTTAAATGACTGTATATTAAAATTTGTAGCTAAACCTGCTGTGTGAACACTCAGGCGATGCATTCTTGAAACTTTTTCCTTCTTTCAACAGATCTTGTTCAATCAGGATCACCAAAAATACATTTGTTGTAGATCTACAGATTAAAGTGGTACAAGTTTTCTGTTGTTGGTTATAGCGGGAGAACTCCACCCAGAAAGGAACTGGATAGGATTGAGCTTGAATCCAGGACCTTCTTGTTGTGAGGCCACACAGTGCGATCCGCTGGCCCGCCTGTGATGCATACTTAAAACGACGACGCAGGACTGTGAAAAATGAGCCGTTTTCGATGGTTGCTTGAAATAGAAATGAGCTGCTCCTGCTACCTGAGGTGTAATGTGATCACTGAACAGATTGTGTTGCTGTGACAAGCCATGTGGGCGTGTCTCAGTGCATGCAGGAGTGTGGATTTCTGTGACTTATGTCACAAGAGTGTAAAATAAGGTGTCTCACTCCTACATTTTGAGGTGAGCTCAGTCAGCTTTCCAATAAAGAAAGAACTGTGGAAATCTTTAATAACAGAACTCAGAGGAGAATAAAAAGAGGTGGCACCTGCTGGAATATTGATGTGGTGGTAAATGAAGTGTCATGGGTATTGTGTAGCTTCACGGTTTGTCTGCTTCACATGAACCAAGGTGAACTGAACTACCTATTAAAGACTCATTGTTTAGAAAAGGGAGTGGTTCCCACAACATCCTGGTCTGGACCAGGTCCAGCTGAAGCTCACAGACATCAACATGGATAGTTCCTAATACAGTGTGGAGTTCATTATTGCCATGACATTATTGCTACTAACCTATAAAATTATTCATGGTCTGGCACCTCCCTACCGAGCTGACCTAATTAAACCTTACGTACCGGCCTGGGCTTTACGTTCTCAGGGTGCAGGACTACTTTGTGTCCCTAGGGTGAATAAGAAGTCTGCGGGTCACAGAGCTTTCTCTTATCGTGCCCCTGTTCTGTGGACTGATCTCCCTGCGTCAATAAAACAATCAGATTCTGTGGAGATTTTCAAGTCCAGACTTAAGACACTTCTTTTCCCTTTCGTATGGCTAGCATACCGGTACAGTTTTGTTTTATGCTTTTTACTCTTTTAATTCATGTTATTAGTAACTGGGGTGGGCCACGGCCTCAACTTTACCTAAATTCTGGGTCTTTTAGTGAAGCTTGGGGTTAGCGGCCGGTGATCACCTTAGTATTTCTTCTGTTTTTCTTGTTGTTTAATGCTGACAAATTATACAATATTTTTTGTCTTTCTGATGCCTGATTCTGTTTTTTCTCTGTTTAAGGTGCAGCTCCATCCAGAGATGGGAGTTGTGTTTGTGTTGGCGATCCTCCTGTCCTGTGCACCAACAGCAATTCTTGTATATTCGTCCGTGAATTATTTCTGTCATTTATGTCTGTCGCATCGCCCAAGCAGAGGGTCACCCCTTTGAGTCTGGTCTGCTTGAGGTTTCTTCCTCAGAGGGAGTTTTTCCTTACCACTGTTGCTCTGGGGGTTAGTAAGGTTAGACCTTACCTGTGTGAAGCGCCTTGAGGCAACTCTGTTGTGATTTGGTGGTATATAAATGAAAATAAATTGAAAATTGAAAAAATGACTATAATCACAGGCCCTGGAATTAATAATGTCAACCTCAGTGGAGGTGAAAGAAAATGTGAAAATTAAAATGGACTATTTTTAGTGTGGACACGGACGACATGCAGCACTGAAACTAATTGGGTAATGATTTGCTTATGGATATATGATTGAAATCAGGTTCATTCGTGCACAATGAAAGAGGAGCGTTTGGCTGCATGCACCAGCTCTTCTTGCACGTGGTCAATTACATTTTAATGAGCTGCTAATGTCAGTGCGTGAAGCAGCCATAATAAAAATATAATAGACATGATGAATATTTATGCTCTTTATTTGAAGTTCAGACACATGAGGAAAAAGAAAAAGAGGAACACTGAGCGAATTCGAAAATGCATTGACATAAATGTACCCCCCCCCCACACAGTTTTACGAGATCAATTAGATTTCGGTGGTATTTTCCTGCCCTGTGTGTGTGTGTTGCTGACTGATGGCTGACCCGGTTTGCAGCTGCGCAAACGTGTAAAACAAACTGAAAAACGGCAGCGTCGGTGCTCAGTGGTCTTACCCATGGTGCCGCTGACGGGAAACTGCGTGTCACGTCGTCCTTTAATTGCTTTAATCAACGTGTGGCCGAGCGGCGGCAGAAAGGCGACCGGCGGCGGTCCGACCTTCAGCACCGCGGACAGCCGTCAAGGTTACCGATCGTCCCCTCCGGATCCCACGGCGCGCTCACAAACCACACGTTTCCAGCTCGGACACCGGATCCATCGGTGCAAACGATCCAGCACTCGACGTCAACAGCAGCAGGCGTCGAATCATCCCGTTTTCAGAGCGGCTGATCAGCTGACTGACAGTCTGTGACGGAGCTCAGCTCGGCACCAACAGCTCCCAGACAGACTGACTGTCTGTCTGTGTCAATTCACGAAGCTTACAGACATCCTCCTCCGCCTTTACTGGACTCATCCCTCCGATCAGCGGACAGACGTCAGGAAATCCGTGGCGGATTCTTACTATAACTTGGAGACCTCTTTCAGCAAGATGGTGCTTAAAAAAAATTTTGATCAATGTGAAACAATCTTTTCAGACGATCTTCTTTAAAATTGCTGAATGAATAAACATTATCAAATCAAAGTCTTAATTGCATTTTTGGTGTTGATTGGATATGAATTGATAATGGATCATTTAGTTCATTTTGTGCACCAAGATGCAATTATTACTGGTCAATGGTGCGTGAAAATGAAGAGTTATTTTTGGGAGTACTAATCAGTTTCGGGTTGTCATTCTATCTTTACAATGTGATGGGGTTTTTTTCAAGAATTTGATCATCAAAAAATATTTCATCCTATCACCGTTAATATTGGTGGGCTGACAAGTCTGAATAATCAACAGAACGAGTTTTTTATTGATATATAAGCAGAAGAAAATGGATGGATGGATGGATGTATGTTGTAATATTAGAAGAATAAAGCCGTTTGGAATGGTTATACTTTCACAAGAAAGTTGTAATTTTATAATAATAAAATGTTAATTTTCCCAGAAAATAAACATAAGGACTGTTTTCCATTTCAGTATATTTTTCACACTATGATTCTTTGCTTCTTTTTTTAAGTTGTAATCCAGCTGCAGTTTTCACTGAACTTGGAGAACAAGCAGCAGGGGCCTTGACGGCCAGTAGACAACGAGGCTTTGAAAATAAAAGAAGCGGACAGTCAAAATCATTTGAAGCTATGCAGCCTCAACACCTGCTCCATCATGCTTGTGATGAGGTGGCAGGTGGTAGGCAAATCTTTATGACATTAGAAATCAAGCTGCATTTTAAGTTTATCTTGTGCATCTAAGTTAACCAAATTTTAATCAGTTTATCTGTATTATATGTTTTGAGTTAGGTTAAACTGGAAAGACCCCTTCACACATAGTATGAATAAGTACAACTCTGGGCGACTCATGGCGGAACAGCTTGTTTGAGCGAACCATGAAAAAAATCACGCCGACAGGTAGGTATGCACAATGCCGCCACGACATGCACACAGGAACACAGTGCAAGCAGCTACACCACAACATGCCACTGATGTGGAGAATAAAAAAAAAAACAGCTGGATGCCGTGCTTTGTTCCATCGCCTGCCATGCACTCTACGCTGGACGCTGCATATATAAAACAATTATTTTGTAGCGGATTAATAATTTTCTCTGCAAGTTGTCTGGTGAAAATGGCTCTGATCGGTTCCTGAATCACAGAGGACCTCTCCAGCAGTGCCATGCGCGCACGCTGAATGAGCTGGAAAAAGCATTTTGAGCATTTTGCATTGTCATGGCTTGGCAATTGCATTTTCTTTCGTTCTTGTGTGCAGCTGTTAACGTATGTTTATGATAGATTTAACATCTCGTTCTAATCCTTCAGACCAGCTGCGCTCTGATGTGATCCGCTGACACAACCACTTGCTTTGTTCACTTCTTCTTTACTCCACTTGACAAGCTGCACGTTGTGTTGGCGAGCAGATTGCGCCACGTAGCACGACATTTATGCGTGAAGGATTTTTTGAACATTTCAAAATTCAAATGCACACGCTGGTGCCCGTCTCACATTCAGTCTACACCTGTTAAAGACAAGTTTACTCTCCTGCACAGCACAGGTCATGCAAGTGCGTGAATCAAAGTCATGCATGTGTCAGTGCACCTTTAGATGGTCATGTGTGTCAGCTGGAATTTGGCCAACACCTGCCGCGAGAGGGTTCAATGGGCTCTCAGAGCGCACACTCTGTCTTTCAGCCTCTGGGGTGCAGAAATACTTGTAGCAACAGGTGTACGAGTCGTTAGAGGCAGTACGATTTTATACATTTTGCATATGATTCCTACTTCATGCGCAAGTCAACCACATTCATACACAGTAAAATCACTCTGGCCAGAGTAGGACCATATGTACACTGGCAGTGTTAATTTAACACTGCCACTGGTGATTTTACTGTGTACTATGTGTGAAGGGGCCCAAAGGGATGTACTCATTTATCTATCCATTCACTCACTTTTGCATAGTGCATGCCTGGGGTTAAATCCCCACTCAATAGGAGACTGTGATCTCGTCTGAACCCTCCATGATATCGCAGGATTTGACCACTCACAGGGATCTCCATTTAATATATACACACCATAACTTCACACGGATAAATGGTGTACGGTTTTGTTTTCGGCTGCAATCAAGGAAGCAGTCGCGAAAAGTTTTTTTTTTCTAGTTCCCGGTGGAGAAGAAAAGCCAAGGAAGTAGGAGACATCATGTTGGTAAGTGTTAGCCTACACAGCTAACCAGAGTAGCTTCATTCTCTCACCTGCAAAACCACCTCGACACGTTTTGTGCTCCGGATCATAAACAAACCGCAACACATGTCCACTTTCTTACTGCATCATCACTTTTTTTGCGTGTAATTTGCCCAAAACCCCGTGGTTTGTACCCTCGAAGTAGAGAAATTATGTAATATGTGTCATATTATACCCCTTTAATGCCTGCCCCCAAACAAGACTGTGCTGCCCAGTTGATAAACTGATTCTTCTTATGTCTTCTTTAAAGGCTCATCTCTCTCAAACATCACATAAGTTTTATATTTCAAACAGGTGGTCCCATTCCAGGGTGTCAACATACAACACTTCTGACATTTCCTAGCTATTGGAGGTGGAAGGCAGTTTTCCATGTCAGCACAGTGCCCCAACCTCCACCTCCCCACCCACACAAACACAAGCAGAAGTGCATAACAAAGTGTCCTTAACATCACAAAAACAAAAATGTCCCTCAACTAAGTGCCCCCCTGTGTGTTTCTATACAGATGTCTTCCAAAACTAAAACACTACAAAATGTCAAGAAGTGTCACAATACGGAGGCAGTGACCTGAGAATGTGTTGAATGTCATGCAGTGGAAATACTTTTGTGGCCAAGATTACATATTTGTGAGACTCCATGACTTGGTTTAATGTTGAATGAGTTCTTCCGAGGACATAGCTGATTCCTTGGCTCGTTTTGAAGCCCAGAGAAAACAGCAGGTAGTTCCAGCTATAAGCAGAAATTCTGACACTTCACTGTACTAACACACTGAGAATATCAAAGGGATTTTAGATTTCTGCACACTAAGCCACTTCGTGCATGACAGCTAGTACAGTGAAAGGAAATGACAGATATTTTGTCAGAATTTGTAAAAGTGATATACATTGTGCTATGATAAGGCACAGTGACTAACTGTTTAATATCAGATGAATGCTTGATTCTAAGTTCCAATGGGTCCCCCATTCAAACCATCAGCCTCTAACATTTAACGGAAAAGAAAACCCACTGATAAAATACAGCTGGGAAGATAGACTGTGCTATAAAGTAACGATTGATGCATATCAATTAAAATAAGGAGCTCTTACAACTGAACTATCCACCTCTGAAAGTCGGCATTTAAGCAGAATTCTACGATTTCATAAATGCAGCCATTGACACAATTTGAACCAATCAGAAAAAAAAACGGATTATTTGCAGCACTGCTGTGACATAGCATGAGCACAAAAAGCTACAGATGGTGAACACGCGGTGATGCAAAAGTTCTCTCTTCCTCTATCTCCCTTGCGTGCTCTCTTTCTCTCCCTCGCTTGCCGTTTTCCTGCTGAGCAAACATGAAGCCCTTCAAGTGTAAAATAAACTAAATTTATAAATGTATCATCAGCAGTGCTCATGGGAGTAACTCTGGATAAAGGATTTCAGGGGTTTTCCCTTCAGCGGAGAGAAAGTGAATCTCTGTTCAGCTGTCCTCACCTGCGCTCAGAGCTGCTGCGAAAACGTTTCACATCACAGCCTCGGGACGTCGAAGTGGTTGATTTTCAGTAACAATTCAGTTCATTTTTCAGAAAATCCATGCTTTGTGGCAGAGACCATTTGAATCCGAGAGCCAAGTGGAAATTTGCCGTTACCAGTGGCTTAAAAATTTGTCTCGGCCGTGGTGCACGGAAGAAACACATCACCTTCAGCGCAGAAACTTCCCACTCCCCCTCCTCTTCAGCAGTAAACAGCAGAGAGCAGGCAGCACCAGAGAGGTTTCACAGACGTGGTTTCTCACCAGTATCTGAAAATCCTGCAGGTTGGATCGGGAAATTCCTCTCCGCGAATTACGTCTGTATCGGAACCCGATACTGATCCGGGATGTTGATTGCCGTTTACGTGCTTTGCCCCATCTATACTGAAGAGTGACACTGGTTGTGAACCTCTGTGCCCATGTGACATCATGCATCACTGTTATAGCAGCCGGCATGGCCGCCTACTGGTGGCTTTAGACCAGCCATACAAAAACACTTTTTGTGAACAACTTTTTATTGTACCCAACTCTCATCTGTGGCTCCCCTTAGCTATATGTATGCATTAGTGGCCACACGCCAGGCAACGGCTTCTACTGCCGGCTAAACCATGGTGGGAGTAGCTGATGGACCTCAAATTCTTGGTGAGTTAGGGTATGTCTACCTATGGATGTGAAGACTAGACTAGGGCTGAAACAATTAGTTGAGTAATTCCAGTAATTTGTTTACAAAAAATGTCTGAGTCAAATTCTGTGCCTCAAAGCTTCATTTAACATTGTAGTACATATGCCAGGCCTGTCTGTGGTGCTGTAACATCCCCAGAAAAACAAACAGAAGAAGACTAGAGCATAAGTGCTAATCAAATTAGCACAATAGCTACAGGTTTCCAACGGGACACAGAGTGAAATAAAGCCTTTTAGAAGAAAAATGGTCCATACTGATCATCTGAAATAGCTTACTGCAAAACACCGTTTCATCTGCTGGCTGCTCTCCGCTCTACGTGGGGAGTGGCTATTCGTGCAGCGGTCATTGGCTGCCTCTCTGCCCGGTGTGAGCGGCTCAGCACTGCCCTCACCGCTCCGTCCCCGGACACACTGACACACAGTCTCTGGAAGAAGTCCACTCTTCCTTCTGTGTTTTGTTCAAACTTGAACTGAGTGTTTTACTTTTTAATTTTCGCTTTTTTGGGCAACACACAACACTTCACAAATACGGTAACTCAAATGAAATAATAATAATAAAAAAAACTGACTGCGAGGCTTGCGTGTCAACCTCCAGCTGAAATGCATCTGCTGAATCACAGAGAAAGAGGGATAAAAAAAAAAATTAAAAAAATCACGACCCAGTTCACCAACCTTAAATAAATAAATAAATAAATAAAAATTAAAATGGTTAAATTTTACAAGTTGGGGAAAACAAAAAACAGAAAGCCACGTCCCATCACCATTTCAGTAAAATGTCAAGACTTTGGTCCGACTTTGGCTGAGCTCCTGACACCAGGAAAGATCCAAAACTTGTAAAGATGTGAAAAAATAAATTACCCAGGAAAACAGAAAGGGATACACTAAATTTGGCAATCTCCGTGATAATGCAGTGACATTGTGCCATTGCTTAGGGAGAGCCCTGGACTGTTGATGTTAAAAGCGCAAAAGTACTTATCCAGTTACTCGATTAAACACCAGAATAATCAATTACTAAAATAATCGACAGCTGCAGCCCTAGACTAGACTCAGCGGACTGTGAGGAAAGAAACCACCAGACTGGTTTAACAAGCAGGTTCGTGGACCAGCAACATGTTGTGAAGGGCTTATAGGGGACAGGAAGACACAAAGAACCCTGGGTATCCAGGCGCTGGTGGATACCCAGGGTTCCAACCTGACTACTGCTCAGTTGTAGTCTTCACTTTATTTTAGGTTCAAGAAATTATTATTCATGTATCTTCAAAAGATGAAGAAATGACAAGAGATCAAGGTGCTGAGAAGACCTGCAGATACAGTGTGGCATCAGCATAGTTACAGAAATTAAATTTGTGCTTTTAAAAGAGTAGGAACACCAATTATATCTTCTGGTGTTCCTTGTGGAACACCAGAAGATATATCTGATCACCAGTCCTCACGTGAAACTGTATTACTGCAGTATTCATCTGTGTAATATTCCAGTGTACTACAATTCCAGTTGGACTTTGCTGCTCCAGACATAGAGAATTGTAAATATTCAATGGCTTTTCACAGAACAAGATCTCTCTCTCATTACTGCTGCCACCATTTGTGAGTGAGTGAAAGAGTAGAGTGATGGAAAAAGGGCCACCTCTTTCACTGACACACAAGCTTGCAAACAAGCTGCTGAGGAACACCTAATTCTGTGTTCTTTTTCATGGTACAGTGTGTGAAAATAATCAGCAATCCAAGTCAAAAATAGCCCTGTCTGGATAATGTGTGGGTCACACGTTTGCTCAAAGTGGTGATCATGTGATACACAACTTCATGTTTGAAAATGTCACAATATTCCCACTGCTGTACAATACGAGTGAAACACACTTTTCGCCACATCCCGATGATATATATTCCTTCAGAATCTTTTCAGGTACTTTAGCAAACAGATGTCCATTCCTCTTTTTGTTTCACAATCAAGCATTTTTTTTCTCATTTCTGGAGTTCATGCACAAGCATTGATAAAAAAAAAAAAAAAAAAAATCTGACTTTTCAGCTGTGCAGCTTGACATGAACACAAACATGAATGTTTTCACACCTTCTTTAAATGCTTTAGATTTGAAGCATGTCTCTTTATTTTGCATCGGAGAAGTCTTTAGCTGTTTTTGGTCTTTCTGGCTCGGATAAATGCATCACAAATCAAAAGATTAAAGCATAAACCATTTCCATTTGTGAATAAAACCAGTGTTTCATCTGTACAGACAGACAGATGATGGTAAGTGTCAAAGCCCTGATCCTCTCATGGAAGACCAGACACTCTATGGAGTACACCACCAGGAGATCGAAGGAGAGGTTTACATTATGAAATCCTCCCACTGGCTAGAAAAGGCTGGACTGAAGGACACTACAGAGGCCCTGATCAGTGGCGGCTCTAGAGATTTTTTTCTGCAGGTGCTGTGGGGGAGCTTGGTATTTTTATGAGAGTGCTATGGGCTCATGTGTCACGACGGCTCTCTGCTACACCTCTGCCACATTCACAGGCGTGCGTACACATAGCCACACCTCCCACTGATGTCTTCATAACAGCACAATGCACGTTGTTGTGCTTAAAAGCAAAAGCATCAATGATTTGGTTGCTGTCCAGCGTCTGTGTTCTCTGAGGGTTAATTGCCAGGAGTCACTGGTTTGTCTGTGCATACTGCTGTTCCTCAGGTAGCCACACAGACTTCACTTCTTTCCAATTCCACTCATGGATATTTGGCCAGCAAAAACTGAACCATTTCAGCAACTTGAAACTACACTCACTGCAGTACGACATCATCATTGATGCTGAAAAACTCGTCCATTCCTTTGTCTCCTCCAGGCTTGACTACTGTAACTCCCTGCTCTTTGGGATCTCTGGAAAACACCTTCAAAGGCTCCAATACTTTCAAGACAGTGCAGCTAGAATTCTGATGAGAGTACATAAGGAGCACATTACACCTATATTCTATAACCTTCACTGGCTCCCCATCATCTACAGAATCCAATTCAAGATTGCTCTCATCACCCACCAATGCATCCATGGCAATGCCCCCACATACTTCAAAGACCTCCTCACTCCTCACACACCCTCCCGTTCCCTCCATTCGTACAACACTAATCTTCTCCGTCTTCCTTGTACCAAACGTCACACCATGGGAGACAGGGCCTTCTGTTCAGCTGCCCCTCATGTTTGGAACTCCCTCCCTGACCACCAGAGGGCTCCACAAACTGTCAAAGCTTTTAAAAAAAACCCTGAAGCCATACCTGTTTAGACAGGCCTGTCACAGGTCTCAATAATTTCTGTTGCATCTTAGTCTTTTTGTTCTATTTTATTATTTTAGATTTATTCTATTCTGGTGATTGTTTTATCTTAAGATTTTCTGTTTTTAATCTCTTATTTATCCTTGTTTTTTTGTCCTGTTGTACTTTGAGATTTTTATTAATGAAAGGTGTACTATAAATGAAATTTATTATTATGACATTGTTGAACATGATGTCACTGAACATCACGTTACACTCATTTTGTGTAAAACAATCAGTTCTGTTGATGAATGTTTATTTTCTTTTATGAGTGGAATATTTATCTGATCACATAAATCTGAAAATGCCAGAAGTGTCTTACTGTGGAAAACTGAAAGGATGATGTCATTACCCTGCCACTATAACATGTTGTACACAGTGTAATTTAACAGTCTAATTTAGCACATTATTACATCATTCCTCCCTGTTGCTGTCAGACTGTACAATAACACTGTCAAATAACCACATGCAATAATATGTCCACAAATCATGTGCAACAACAACTCATTTACAAATCCCAGCACTAATGTCACTTCACATATTGTAAATATGATGCTCCTATTTTTTTTTTTTAATTCCAGTCGTGTTTATACACAAGGGTAGGCTGTAAAGTTCTAAGGCTCACTATAATGCATTTAATGCATTACTCCTTCATGGGGAGCCTTAGAACTTTTCAGCCTACCCTCGTATGCATATATATACACACATATATATACACATATACACACATATATATATACACACACACACACACACACACACACACACACACACACACACACACACACACACACACACAGTGGTGGGCACACTTCCGATAATCCGATAACAGATAATTATCGAAGATAACGTTTTCATTATCGGATTATCTTTTTAGATAACTTTAAAAACCATCATCGGATTAATTATCTTCCGATGAATTGCCAACCAATAACTTTTAGACCGATAACGTAGTAAACCAAGCTGAACAGTGAAAAACATTTTTAAAACTTAAAAGCAGTTGAGACCTACCTGTTAAGTAATAGGTATATTGTTCTACCCTCTGCAAACAGAAGAGAGCTGTTTTCAGAGGAAACCACTCTATCCTCTGTAGGCAAAGGAGAACTGGTGACCCCAAAAAAAAAAAAAAAATTTCCTTTAACACCATACTGATATAATTGCAATATCACCCAAGTCATCCAGAGGCATACATTTTTAACTTATGGTTCAAATTTTAATCTACTCATTTTAGACAAGTTATTTAAAATTACTGTCATGTCTGAAGTTTTATAAAGTGAAAATATCAGATATGTTTTCGTTTTAAAGTAATGTGCTAATTTTTAAGGTTTTGTGAGCACATGCTGTGCCCGGCAGCAATGCATTATGGGTAGCATAGGGTAATCTCAGACATTCACGACAGGACAAATGCATTAAACTCTAGTGCCTAAAACTCTCGTGAATACGTGGTCTGTCCAAAAAGTAACGGACCTTTTTTGTTGTGTGGGCCGCTGAAGAGGAGGTACTGCTGGCCCACCACCACCAGATGGCACCCTGCTTGAAGTGCGGGCTTCAAGCACGAGAGGGTGTCATAGCAACCGGGAGTGACAGCTGTTACTCGTCATCAGCATCAGCTGTCACTCATCCACATCATCAGCACCACCTTAAAGGCCTGCAACTCCACCTCCCCGCCGAGAAATCAGCTACCAATCAGGTAATTTTCTCTGCTGACTCAAAACATTGAGTAATAATCTGAACTTCTTTGCAGCCGTTTTCCTGTGGTGTGTCCTTATCTGTGGGATTGGCCTTTGGTGTGATCAGCGACGGCTTCGCTTCACACCCCAACCAGATAAGTGATTAGACAGGAGCTGCACAAGTGTGTGATTGGAGGTGGAGGTGCTCCCTCCTTACTGAATATAGACTGTGGGATTACTGAGTGTGCGACCTCACACTCATCAGGACTGTCTCTGTTCTCTGCCAGCAGTACCGGGTCTGACTGCTGAAGACAGCGGCCACCTGGGGCGCAGGGCTTGGCGGCTCCGGTGTTCTTCAGCTCCGTTGGCAGTGGAAGCTGTGTGGATCCGGCTCTTCTCTCGCCAGGCATCTTCTATCGTCGAGCCTGCCCACACGTCACCTGGTGTATGATTGACAGTCACTATATTGTTATTGTCTGTACGTCGTTGTGTGATTCACAACATTAAATTGTTACTTTAGGCTTATCCATTATCCGTTCATTTACGCCCCCTGTTGTGGGTCCGTGTCACGACACTTTCACAACATTTTTATTTTTTTCAAAAACTATATGGATTTGAATCACGTGTGATTGCATCAGCCAAGCTTGAACCTTCGTGCGCATGCGTGAGTTTTTTCACCCCTGTCGGTTGCGTCATTCGCCTGTGGGCAGGCTTTGAGTGAGCAGTGGTCCACCCCCCTCGTCGGATTTTTATTGTCAGTGAAATGGCTGAGAGACTGCCACTTTGCTCCATGAAATTTTTTTCAGAAACTGCTAGGGACAGCCAGTTGGAAACCATTCGAAAGTTTCAGATGGATTTCAAGGAAGATTCTGTCGGCGTCACACGGATTAAGGAGTGTTAAAACCTTTTTAAAGATGGCCCACAGCGGCGGAGGGTGCGCGGCGCACCGAGCGGCCATCGACAGGCTGGAACGACCAGATTATTTCTAAACTGAACGCTGTGTTGATCCAGGACATTGTGTGACTAGCACAGAAATGGCAAGAGAGCTGGACATGGCACTTTTGCGGCACATTCCACTGTTACAGGAGATTTTGTAATGAAAGACATGCGGAGGATTTTGCACGTCGGCACGGAGCCGCTCATTGTGCGCAACAAAAAAAACACCTCCGTGTTGGAAGTCTCACAGGACATGTTGTAGCATGTCCAGCTGTTACACAATTTCTCGGATACTCACTCGACTGAAAAGCCATTGAAAGCCGTCTGAATCTTCTGAATGGTTTCCAGTGGGGCAAAATTTGCCCAAATCTGTGCAACAGTTTTGATGTACTAATCCTGCTAACAGACGGACAGACAATATACAAATAGTGACTGGTTTGGAGGGCAGCATAACGGTGTCACCCCGAGGATCATTGTTGCCAAGGCCGAAGGGCCGCTAATTACCTAATGAGGCATTATTGTAAAGCACTTTGAGTGTCTGATGCAGATGGAAAAGTGCTACATACTGTAAATGCAGTACATTTACCATTTATTTTTCTCTGTGCCTGTGTGCGTTTCCTCCCACAATCAAAAACGTGCTTATTTAGGGTCTGCTTCATTCTATGCCCCTGACCAAGGCAGCGTCTCTACATCCAGACTTGGTCCCCGGCCACCAGACCGTGGCTACCCACTGTGAAAACTAATCTCTACAACATGACATGAATTGAAAATATAAAAGCCAAAATGATAAGTACTGACACCCTTCATCATCACTCCACAGCCAATTTTCTTTGAACAAGTCAGGAGATGGATACAAAAACATTCCCAAGTTGCTGAACATGTCTTGGACTTTATTTCCATCAATCATTAAGAAATATAAACAGAATGGTACTGTATGGTATGTGTGGGATGGTACTGGAGGCTAGTGAGGAAAGCCACCAGTGCAGCCAGACAAGCCTGTAGATGTTACATGCTTCTGTCGTTGTGATAGGACAAATTGTGCATAACGCAACTTTTGCATTTTGCACCACAAGTTGCATAACGACATGGTGGAGTGGCACAGAAAGAAAGGAAAAGAGTTGAGTTTGAGTTGAGAAAAGAGCTACAGTTTGTTAGAAGGCACATGGGAGATGCTCCACTCCACTACGAAACTGTGAAAGGTGATGGAAAACCTGCACAATGTACAATTTCTCCAACTGCAGCCACAGAAGGCTATAGCATCTTAAGTTGTCTGGGTGTCTTGGTGGCTTCCCTCACTAGCCTCCTTCATTAAGGATTTTAGAATTTATTTAATTTAGTTAAGAGTGTGTGTGTGTGTGTGTGTGTGTGTGTGTGTGTGTGTGTGTGTGTGTGTGTGTGTGTGTGTGTGTGTGTGTGTGTGTGTGTGTGTGTGTGTGTGTGTGTGTGTGTGTGTGTGTTATTCCAACATTCAGAGGTATAGTAACTCAAGGGTTCACATAGTTTTTCTTGCCACTGAGGGGAAAAAATGCCTTGTAATAGATGGAGCAAAAAGAACAACAAGAACAAAAAGCACAGCCGGTTCATTCGTGTTACCATCAGGTCAAATACTTGCAGTAGTTTACGTGATTAAATTGCACCTGAGCTCAGTGACAACTTGTCCTCACAGAACTGAAAGAGAATCTTTTCATCTGGCCTCACCTAAAACCAAACTCCTGTTCTCACTGGCCCCCGCTGACCCCAGTGGCTTCACCTGGCGCCATCAGCCCAGAGATGCTGCGTTCTATTACCACGTTCACACAGAACAGGCCGTGTTTATGACAGGATGACCAGCGAACTAACCCACCTCTGCTCCTCAGGAAGTCACCACAGCAAACGGAACAGAGTCAGGGTCTGATTATTTTAGCCTGAATGTTCATGTTTGGTTCTTCAAACATCCTTTCAAATTTGGATGTTAGAAATTAAAGCTGCAACCCTGCACTTCAGCTCATATCAACCTCAAAACAGCAACAGTTTTGTCCAAATATTTGTGAACTTGACTCTTTTTTCTGGGGCCCACATCCAGAGTTGCCCGACACATGAAGCTCCTGTGCAGCGTGCAGGTGAGCGCCCTACAGACGCTCTGTTAATGTTTAAACAACATCAGGCCATGTTAAATGAACATCAACTTCAGTGGTATAGTGGGTGATTTTAACATCCACACAGATGCTGAGAATGACAGTCTCAACACTGCATTTAATCTATTGTTAGACTCGATTGGCTTTGCTCAAAATGTAGATGAGTCCACCCACCACTTTAATCATACTTTAGATCTTGTTCTGACTTATGGTATGGAAATTGAAGAATTAACATTATTCCCTGAAAACCCCCTTCTGTCTGATCATTTCTTAATAACATTTACATTTACTCTGATGGACTACCCAGCAGTGGGGAATAAGTTTCATTACACTAGAAGTCTTTCAGAAAGCGCTGTAACTAGGTTTAAGGATATGATTCCTTCTTTATGTTCTCCAATGCCATATACCAACACAGGGCAGAGTAGCTACCTAAACTCTGTGAGTGAGATAGATTATCTCGTCAATAGTTTTATATCCTCATTGAGGACAACTTTGGATGCTGTAGCTCCTCTGAAAAAGAGAGCTTTAAATCAGAAGTGCCTGACTCCGTGGTATAACTCACAAACTCGCAGCTTAAAGCAGATAACCCGTAAGTTGGAGAGGAAATGGCATCTCACTAATTTAGAAGATCTTCACTTAGCCTGGAAAAAGAGTCTGTTGCTCTATAAAAAAAGCCCTCCGTAAAGCTAGGACATCTTACTACTCATCATTAATTGAAGAAAATAAGAACAACCCCAGGTTTCTTTTCAGCACTGTAGCCAGGCTGACAAAGAGTCAGAGCTCTATTGAGCCGAGTATTCCTTTAACTAGTAATGACTTCATGACTTTCTTTGCTAATAAAATTTTAACTATTAGAGAAAAAATTACTCATAACCATCCCAAAGACATATCGTTCTCTTTGGCTGCTTTCAGTGATGCCGGTATTTGGTTAGACTCTTTCTCTCTGATTGTTCTGTCTGAGTTATTTTCATTAGTTACTTCCTCCAAACCATCAACATGTCTATTAGACCCCATTCCTACCAGGCTGCTCAAGGAAGCCCTACCATTAATTAATGCTTCGATCTTAAATATGATCAATCTGTCTTTATTAGTTGGCTATGTACCACAGGCTTTTAAGGTGGCAGTAATTAAACCATTACTTAAAAAGCCATCACTTGACCCAGCTATCTTAGCTAATTATAGCCCAATCTCCAACCTTCCTTTTCTCTCAAAAATTCTTGAAAGGGTAGTTGTAAAACAGCTAACTGATCATCTGCAGAGGAATGGTCTGTTTGAAGAGTTTCAGTCAGGGTTTAGAATTCATCATAGTACAGAAACAGCATTAGTGAAGGTTACAAATGATCTTCTTATGGCCTCAGACAGTGGACTCATCTCTGTGCTTGTTCTGTTAGACCTCAGTGCTGCTTTTGATACTGTTGACCATAAAATTTTATTACAGAGATTAGAGCATGCCATAGGTATTAAAGGCACTGCGCTGCGGTGGTTTGAATCATATTTATCTAATAGATTACAATTTGTTCATGTAAATGGGGAATCTTCTTCACAGAGTAAGGTTAATTATGGAGTTCCACAAGGTTCTGTGCTAGGACCAATTTTATTCACTTTATACATGCTTCCCTTAGGCAGTATTATTAGACAGCATTGCTTAAATTTTCATTGTTACGCAGATGATACTCAGCTTTATCTATCCATGAAGCCAGAGGACACACACCAATTAGTTAAACTGCAGGATTGTCTTACAGACATAAAGACATGGATGACCTCTAATTTCCTGCTTTTAAACTCAGATAAAACTGAAGTTATTGTACTTGGCCCCACAAATCTTAGAAACATGGTGTCTAACCAGATCCTTACTCTGGATAGCATTACCCTGAATAATCAGGTCCCATCTTATCTTAGGGACCTCATAGTACCATATCACCCCAATAGTGCACTTCACTCTCAGACTGCAGGCTTACTTGTAGTTCCTAGGGTTTGTAAGAGTAGAATGGGAGGCAGAGCCTTCAGCTTTCAAGCTCCTCTCGTCTGGAACCAGTTCCAAATTCGGATCAGGGAGACAGACACCCTCTCTACTTTTAAGATTAGGCTTAAAACTTTCCTTTTTGCTAAAGCTTAGAGTTAGGGCTGGATCAGGTGACCCTGAACCATCCCTTAGTTATGCTGCTATAGACGTCGACTGCTGGTGGGTTCCCATGATGCACTGAGTGTTTCTTTCTCTTTTTGCTCTGTATGCACCACTCTGCATTTAATCATTAGTGATTGATCTCTGCTCCCCTCCACAGCATGTCTTTCTCCTGGTTCTCTCCCTCAGCCCCAACCAGTCCCAGCAGAAGACTGCCCCTCCCTGAGCCTGGTTCTGCTGGAGGTTTCTTCCTGTTAAAAGGGAGTTTTTCCTTCCCACTGTCGCCAAGTGCTTGCTCACAGGGGGTTGTTTTGACAGTTGGGGTTTTTCTGTAATTATTGTATGGTCTTGCCTTACAATATAAAGCGCCTTGGGGCAACTGTTTGTTGTGATTTGGCGCTATATAAAAAAATTGATTTGATTTGATTCAGTACCATGGTGCCACCACCAGGTGAACAGCTGCCACTGGTTCAGACACGCATCACCAGGGTATGTCTGCCAATATCTCGACGAGACACCGCCAACCTGCTGCCACTCTTATTACTCAGCGCCATCTGTAGAACACGGAAACCAATCTCCTGGCTGTTACCTGCCGGGGAACAATAGCAGCCTGTGCGACTGGGCTCTTGGCATTGGTTACAGCAGTGGAGACAAATAGAAGACTCTCCCATGGTTTTCACTGTGTCCACACGTCCCCCTGCAGTGGCCTCGAGACCGTTCGGCAGTCACAGGTTACACAAAGGTGCAGCTGCTGGAAATATACACTGGTTTATCCTTAATCACATAATGTTGGGCTTTCTTCTTTTTTGGTGTGATAATTAGCTGGATTAGTCAAAAAGTAATATTAAATAAAATGTGGTTTTAAAAAGTGAACTCTGGCCTAGACGGGTTAAACAGTGGCGGCTCCAGAGATTTTTTTTTTCTGCAGGTGCTGTGGTGGAGCTTGGTATTTTTATGAGGGTGCTATGGGCTCATGTGTCACGATGGCTCTC